>NW_021406486.1:0-228 GCF_001605985.2 Dendrobium catenatum | reverse complement strand
ACTGGAAGACGAAGCAAAGCATTTCAGTGGTTTACGTGAAGCTTGGTTGATGGGAGGGAGAAGAGGCAGACAGAGCTTGGAGGAAGAAGGGTAGAGGGGGGCTTCCATTTCTTCCTTTTTCGAGCAAGTACCGAGCAAATAGGGAGCAAATACCAAGTAGTACCTAGCAATATCGAGCAAATACCGCGCATATTCGTTTTGGGTTGGGTTGTCGGGCCGCACGGTAAA
>NW_021406485.1:0-205 GCF_001605985.2 Dendrobium catenatum | reverse complement strand
ACGAATCCTTTCGCTATGGATGCCTGGGGCGTCACACGAACCCCCGCGAGCGGTGCTCCTTCGGAGGCCCACAACTGGACGTGGATTAAATAAAAAAAAATATCATTAAGGCGTGCTGGTGAAACTTGGGGTTCACATTATGAGTCACTGATTAGATTGATTATAATATTTTCCTCAATTATTAATGTGCTCAAAATAGTTTTGG
>NW_021406484.1:0-1351 GCF_001605985.2 Dendrobium catenatum | reverse complement strand
TACAAACATCTAGGCCCCTAAAGGTTTTCTAAGTTTTGAAGAAAGCTTACAGCACCAGGGGCAATGACCCGGTGGTTCCGCCCGTAGTCCCCCTACCTGAATGAATAGGGGTGACTGATGCTCGGATCTGATTGTCCTAGCTCCCTTTCCAAGTTCTCCAGTGCTCCTTATCCATTGCTTTCCAAAAAGTACCTCACAAAACATAGAAGAAAAGTGGATTAGAGTAGTTCTATAAGCAATTAATAATATGAAAGAATAAATGCAGAAAAGAAAAAGAGCGTACCTTTCTTGTACCGGTTGAGCCACTTGTGTTTTGGGTTCTTCTCATTTTACGAGTGTCCAACATCGCAGTATGGAAGAAAAGACAGGAAACAAATTAAAGGTGAAGTGAAAGATAACTAAAAGCAACAAAAAGAAAAGAATGAAAATCGTATATAAAAGGGATGTAGGCATTGTTATTTTAGACACACTTCTTTAAGGTCAAGTGTATCCTAAAGCAACATTAACAATGCCATTTACTGTCCCCACATCCCAAATAAGGCACATGATACAAACCCGACGTGACTACACAAGCTCTTCCCTACCAAACCCAAAGCAAACAAGAGAAGCTCAATTTCCAAAAAGAAAACAAACTAGACCTAAAACAACACTTCCTTCTACCCATCACACTCATCCAAATTTATATCTACCACATTCTTCTATATCTAGAAGCAAACATTAATGAAAGAGACACAATTCAAACTAAGAGATACCACTTCATCCAAAAAGAGAGCTCTAAAGAATCTACCAATACAAATCCACTCAACAATAGTTATTAGACCCAAATCTAATTTATGAAAATCTCTTTGTTTTGTTTGAATGAAAAGCTATATGAAATTCTACATAAATCATTTTTCAAAATCTCCTCTTTCTTGTTTTGACACAAAACTCTACAAAAATCATTTATCAAAATCTTTCTTTTCGCTAGCCCCAAAATTCTACAAAAAGACCCACAATCAAGTGCCTTTTCCTTCATTTGGAGTGGGGTAGAAAACCACAAAGCTTTCCAACGAGAAAGTTGTATACAACCTCTCGTTGTAAAGCCTTCATGAAATTCATCGCATAAAACTTTTAAAACAAAATCGATCTAAAGCCAATGCTAAGCCATCTTAACATAAGCAAAACAAAATCTTTCCCTACAAAAAGCAAGTTCACAAAACCTCTCAATACAAAAATAATTCACAAAAACCTCCAAAAGGCTCCCAAAACAATCTTCATTAGCGACCAAATCTATAAAATTTGATGCAAAGACTTTTACCAAAACGATAAGAAAATAGCCTCATTGCGACACAAATCTATATAAATCCTATTA
>NW_021406483.1:0-304 GCF_001605985.2 Dendrobium catenatum | reverse complement strand
TTTAAAGGTGGAAGTATATATTAAAAAACATTTTGTTTGAGTTGGAAGAGTGAAAATTAAAAATTAGATTGTTAAGAAACAAAAAAGTGTGCGATGATAGAAAAATGTATGTTGGAAAAGAAAGAATCGTATATTTTGAAAGTAAAATTGTATGAACTTTGGAAAAGAAAATAAAAGCAAAGCGTATAAGTGTAATTTTGAAAAATGAGAAGTGTATATTGAAAATGGAGTTGTGTTTTTGGAAAAGTTTATATTTTTGAAAAGTAAAACTTGGTTGATGAAGGATAATATATATATATATATA
>NW_021406482.1:0-338 GCF_001605985.2 Dendrobium catenatum | reverse complement strand
TTAAGGCGCTTCTGGGCTGCCCGTGGTTACACGATTAGGACATTGTCCCATCAACACTACATAAGTATATGAAGTATATTAGGGATGGAGAGGAGTTCAGAATCTCCTGTGATATTCAACCCTTTGCAGTTCATGAGGTAAAAATTTATGAAGATGCTAGATATTTCATCCCCAACGAATCAAAGCCGTCAAGTTCTCGAGACTAAGGCAACAAACTCAAAGGCTGCATGGTGGCCCAAATAAGAAGATGAGAAGAAGCAGGTGGGAAGAAAGAATGCAACGCGGACTCTTCCCAAAACAACAATCACTCGTAAATCAAGAAAATATGTGCCTCATCT
>NW_021406481.1:0-236 GCF_001605985.2 Dendrobium catenatum | reverse complement strand
TTGTGATTGATTGTCATATTTCTCTTGAGAATATTGCAGAGAATTACAAAGAAATATTAGATAAATGTCTATGGTGCAACCACATGTGATTGGTTCATTTAAAATCATATGTAGGGGTGAGTTATAATGATAAGATTTATGACTGTTATAATGTACAAAATGAGAAGTTCATTCTTACAATTATTTAATCAATTATCTTTATCATTATCATCTTGCTCGCTCTAATTTTCTTGAGT
>NW_021406480.1:0-334 GCF_001605985.2 Dendrobium catenatum | reverse complement strand
TTTGAATTTCAAATTTCATATTGAGGTAATTACTTTCTTTTTCTCTTGGAGTTAATTTAGGAAGGGAGTTATGATAATTGAAATCATCATAATTGAATGGGGGCAAGAGGGAGGTGATTTAGGAGTCTTAATTGGGAGCATTTAATGACAAAGGAGAGAGAGAGAGAGGGGTTAGGCATTAAGGAGGTGGGCCCAAGCATTTAAGGTGATTGGTGACATAAATCTGAAAATTAATGAGGAAATACTTGAGGTTTGTAGCTCCCAAGATTTTCCATTTTTTTCTGTTATTTCTCCTGGCATTTGTTTTCCCCTTCCCCGTCTTCCTACACCCGCC
>NW_021406479.1:0-216 GCF_001605985.2 Dendrobium catenatum | reverse complement strand
AAGATGAGAAGACACCTCGTAACACCAAGAATCTCACTCCACCGAATTTGCAACCTCCGTACAAGCAGACAGAAGGCGTCTATTCCAAAAATACCCCCGCACGTGCACTGTAATTTGTATACACATAGGTACACTAAAAAATGGGTAAAATACAATTCTAAACCCGCATGGGCCCCGACTAGCGTGTTATTGGTACACACGTGACGTCTAGGGATG
>NW_021406478.1:0-298 GCF_001605985.2 Dendrobium catenatum | reverse complement strand
ATTTTGATAACAGCAAAGTTTATTTTAAATTTCTATGTTGTTTAGATTACTTCATCGCTTTCAATTTGCTTAAGAGAAGTGACATGTGTGTACTTTAAAAAGTGATTATGCAATCTTCATAGGGTGAAAAGTATATTGCTTTTAAGAATGAAATGTGAATGATTTTGAAAAAGGTGGCATGTGTAAGAATGAAAAGTAAATTGCATTGATGAGTGTACATTTTGAGAGTTGATTTGTGTGAGCTTTGAAAAGTGAAAATAAAAAAGTATAAGTTTTAAAAATGAAAGTGTGTGAAAGA
>NW_021406477.1:0-331 GCF_001605985.2 Dendrobium catenatum | reverse complement strand
ATAACCATATTATTTAATATTTATTTAAGAGTTTTAATAAATAATATTTATATTAATAATTAAGTTTAACATTTATTTAATATTAAATAATTTATTTAATTATTTTAAAAAAATTTGGACTGGGTGGTTTTAGAAAATCTGGACTGACATTCAGACGTTCACAGTTGAACCGGTTAGACTGGCCGGTCCGATAAGATTTTCAAAACGTGGAGTAAAGCGCTTATCCTAACGCATCATAATAATTATGTTTACTTATATTCTAAGAAGAATTCTTACATTTTACCCTTTTTTTTTAATAACAGGTTATGAAGGCTTTGGAAAGAGCTCAAAC
>NW_021406476.1:0-312 GCF_001605985.2 Dendrobium catenatum | reverse complement strand
CAAAGTGAGGGAGTCGGTGTGTCACGACCCAACCCGATCGGGACGGATCCCGCTCGCATCGGGTCGTGAGCCGGATTTCAGACGGTCTGAACTGATTTCAGGATCTGGCTTTGGAATTTGTTTCAGAACTTTCTTCCAAACATACAGACAGAAACAGACGCATACAGAACTACTATAAATATCAAAATACAGCGGAATAGATCATATATATTTTTTTCCTAAAAAAGAATCATATACAAATACAGCTCATGGCTTTCAGACAGAAAGAAGAACATAACAGAAAAGTCATGACTGTACAAAAATCAAAAGTAC
>NW_021406475.1:0-201 GCF_001605985.2 Dendrobium catenatum | reverse complement strand
GTTTGAAATCAAGTAAGAAATCTAAACTATCATTAATAGCATTGCTAACCTTCCAACTTTTGATTTCTTTTTGGAGCAAATAAATGATGTTAAGGTTGTCTCCTTCAATGAGGACTCCAAGAGCTTCCGACATCTAATCCCTTTTCACAAACTTTATAGACTTGACAGCATGCAATTCAGTTTGAGCAGCATCCCAATGTT
>NW_021406474.1:0-269 GCF_001605985.2 Dendrobium catenatum | reverse complement strand
ATCTATAGGCAACAGTGTCAATGATTCTATACTATTTAATAAATCTATGCTGTCAATGCAATATCTATATCCATCCATTTCTATATCAATGCTCAATATCGATGCACAGCAATCAATCAGTGAATCAATGAAATCGTACGATACAGTAAATTCATAAATCCATCAAGATCAATAAATCAATCAGAAATCAATAAATCGATGCATATCAGAAAATCCATGCGATGCAATTTTGTATACATGCAATTCCATACAATGGTCTTACTCGACAA
>NW_021406473.1:0-679 GCF_001605985.2 Dendrobium catenatum | reverse complement strand
ATTATTCTAGATTCAACATATAATTTATTATTATTATTATTATTTAAATATTGAAAAGAAAAAATAGTAGCAAAATAAAATTATGATTCTTATTTGAAATGTAAAGCAGCTAGAAAGCTATCTCAAACAGAGAGCCTAAGGTTTCGTTTGGGATGGCTTTCTTTCTGCTTCTTAAAGCGGTTTTTTAGTACAATTTTTTTTTTGTATTAAAAAGTCGCTTTAAGAAGCAATAAGAATGTCATCCCAAACAAAACTTTTTAGGAACTTTTCGTCAAAGGATTTTAAGCTTGATGTATTTTAAACATAAGAATTTTAGAAGTTCAAGTATTTAATTCATTGATAAGTTAATTTTGACTTCTTTTGGGTTAGCTTTTTTACTGTTTTATTTTTTAGATCGTAACAACAAATTTTATTTTATCACTATTTTCTCTGCAACAGATTTATAACTATCTTTATAAAAACAGTAGACAATATCCCAAATGAACCCTTAAAGAAGAAATTTATATAAGCTTATTTATTCTTAAAAAAATGATGAAAATAAAACAGACGTCATAAGCACAATGTTTTTTTAGGGAAAGTTAAGACAAAGGATCTGTTTGAGCAAAAATTATTTTGTGTGGAGTATAGATCGGGATTTTCCGTCCGGATTGTGAGTGTACACATTATTATAACCAAACTG
>NW_021406472.1:0-220 GCF_001605985.2 Dendrobium catenatum | reverse complement strand
ATAGCATTTCAATTCAGAATAAATCCGGGCAAATCAGGAATCAGACAAAAATCGGGCAGCACAACGGCAGTATACGGAATTTACACAAATTTTCCTGCAAATAAAATTCATTCCTGCAAATAAAATTCACCAAATTCGCACAGAATGTAGATAATCACATTTCAGAACATTTATTCTACTGCCCCGACAATTTACAATTTCACAGAAAAATGTAGTCAAC
>NW_021406471.1:0-303 GCF_001605985.2 Dendrobium catenatum | reverse complement strand
ATTTTTAGTTTAGAGTGTGGATGGATGTTAAGTGCTTGAGTTAGATTAATTTTTATATAATGGAATGTCCACCTTCGAAAAGGTTTAGAATTGAGAATGAATAGTAATTAATGGGTGAAAAGAGAAAAACGTACAAGATTTTTAACTAGTATGACCAATTGCTCAAGAAGGAGAAATCTATCAATTATATGATTTTTTGCTTTTTATTTTTGTCATCTCATGATATAATTCAACTAAATTTTTAGCATGTCTTTAGTTCATCTCTGTCTAATGAAGTCTAATAGAGATGGTTCAAGGTGATGT
>NW_021406470.1:0-1524 GCF_001605985.2 Dendrobium catenatum | reverse complement strand
AGTTCGCAAGCAAACATATCACCAATTGGTGAAAAACAGCGAGAATAATGCAAAATCTGGGTGAAAACAGCGCAAAATAATATATTGCAGTAGAAAAATCAAAGCCAAACAATAAGGAAAATAAGATACAAGAGATCCTCAATTCGAGAGGAGGATCGTCTCTCCCAAATCTCTAGACAAGAGAGTCTAGAGTCCAAGTCAACAAAGAAACCCTAATTGAGAACAAATCAAAACATAATCCACCCTAATTCCCTCATGCACTTTAATACAAAGGCTTTCCTAATCTAATTTCCCTCCCAAAGCACTAGCCGCCCCCCCTCTATCCAATTTGAATTCAATTAGATGGGTGGGACCCATCCATTAGGCGGACAACAAAGCAGGAGGCGACTGTTTCCGCCTCCTGTAGATGTGCTGAGCCGGCCAACGAGTCGGTTAGGCCGGTTCTGCATGAACCGGCGTAACATTAACTTCCTAGAAGTAAAATTCTATTTTTGTGTTGAATCTCTTAGAGTTTGTTGCTATTTTTGATACCGATGAGCATCAAATTGGTATCAGAGCAGTATCCTGAACCAAAATAGAAATTATCTTCGCTAATTTCTCCTGCGTACTTCTTCCCCGTTGCCTATTTTGGTTGTTTGAAGACCATAGTCGTTGATTCTTGCTCTCTTTTTTTGTGGCTTAGAACTTAGAACCATAGTTTAAAATTGTGCAATAAGAGGCGCGCCTCAGCGCAATTTCGCCCATTTAAGCCTCAAAGCCTAAGCAATGAGTTCAAGATTTGAGGCGTACGCCTCAAGCTTACTGAGGCGCGCCTCGCCTCACGGTTGAGAGGCGTCCGCCTCTAAAAATTAATAAAAAAAAAAAAAGCTAACCTAATATATATTTGTTCGGTTTGGACCCCTCAACCCCCGCGCGGTCTTCCGTCATTTCCAGAAAATAAATTTTCTCCCTTCTTCTTCGAGCGACCTTTTTTCCCTCTTCATTTGGCGTCGGCGTCCTTCCACATTGAGTCGTTCTTCGCTTATTACATGGAGTTATCTTCTACCGCTAGTTAGGTTGGAGCTATCTTCTACCGCGACCTTTTTCCGTCTTCTTTCGGCGTTCTCTTCAGTCCACATTGAGACCGCTAGGTATATGCTCGGTACCACTCAGTACAACAATGTTTGGTACCACTAGGTACATGCTCGGTACCACTCGATACCGCTCAGTACCGAGCAGGCACATGCTCAGTACCGATCCAGTACCGCTTGGTACCGAGCAGGAATATGCTCGGTACTGAGCAGTACATGCTCAGTACTAAGCAGTACATGCTCGGTACCGAGCAGGTATATGCTCGGTACTGAGCAGTACATGCTCGGTACTGAGCAGTACATGCTCGGTACTAAGTAGTATATGCTCGATACCACTAGGTACATGCTCGGTACCGAGCCAGTACCGCTCGGTACCGAGCCAGTACCGCCAAACGATCTACAGGTAATTTTATTTAATGTTTTAAATATTTATTTAAAAGTTTTTTTTGCACTA
>NW_021406469.1:0-254 GCF_001605985.2 Dendrobium catenatum | reverse complement strand
TCCCAATACGCTCTATGTTATCTAACCGGTCACTGGTCAACCTCCTAAAATCCGCTAAGTTCGTCAAAGTGTTACGAATTTGCTGCGTAACGGTTCCTAATTGTCCCAAGATGTGGTCTAGGGTAGCTTGGAGGTGTTGCGGATCCATGGGGTAGGTTGAAGGATGAAAGGGGTCGGTTTGGGGTGGAGGGCAGCACTTAAATTCTCCTGAAAACAGCTCCTAAAACCTCCAAACAGCCGCTGGAAAGTCGGGG
>NW_021406468.1:0-214 GCF_001605985.2 Dendrobium catenatum | reverse complement strand
GTAGATTGTTTGTTAGGACAACAAACTCTACTTTTAGGCTTGGTCATTAATCATTCATGTTTTTCTTTTTTTGGTTTGGAAATGATTTTCATTTGAATGAATGTTAGTCAATATGGCAGCTGTGATTTATGATGAGATGTTGTAATGTGATCTGTGTTGGGTGTCAAGATATCTATAGGTTAGGAATGTTCTTTATTTGCTAATTATAGTTTCT
>NW_021406467.1:0-304 GCF_001605985.2 Dendrobium catenatum | reverse complement strand
GCATTCAGGACATCAAATATATCAAATAGAAGTTATTAGTATGTGACTTGATCGAACGACAATGTGTTAGTGGATGCGACGCTAGCAAAACAATATCCAAATGGCATCTACTTGTTAAACAAACTTCGTTGATGGGTTTAGATCATCGAATCTAACCAAGGAGGGATCCCTCGTAATCAAATTGAATGAAAGCGATAGAAATCGACGGACTACGAACATACTCAATATTGCTCAAATGTCGTCCATTTGCAAAATAAAGTCACCATTATATTCAGAACGTCGAAAATATTGGCAAATGACTGCA
>NW_021406466.1:0-258 GCF_001605985.2 Dendrobium catenatum | reverse complement strand
GTTTTTCTTACAATGATTAGGTCGAGAGCTAAGCAACAGCCTTTCCGACCTCTATCAACAGAGAACGGTATTTCTGACCACAATCACCGTCCAACTATGATCCTTCTGACCTCTGTCATCATACTATGGTCCTTTCTATTTCCGTTGCCTGACTATGGTCCTTCCGACCTCCGTCGCCATACTATGGTCCTTTCAATCTTCATTGCCAAACTCTGGTCCTTCCGTCCTTCGTCGTCATACAATGGTCTTTTGATCAAT
>NW_021406465.1:0-260 GCF_001605985.2 Dendrobium catenatum | reverse complement strand
CCTCAAGCCCTAGCCGAACCCCTGGCCCTCCGACTCCGCTCCATCTACGACTTTCCCTACCTGTTCGGATCGGAAGTAACCGCAGGAGCTCGCCTGCTGGGAAGGTAACTCTCTCCCTTCGTGTGCTGGTTCGGCAAATCCAATAATGCCGCCGAACTGTAGACAGAGGAGACTGGAAAGATTAAAGTAAATTAATTTTAATTAAAGTTAATCATAATTAATTATAGAAAACTCATCTCGGACTCAAATAGACTAGTATG
>NW_021406464.1:0-231 GCF_001605985.2 Dendrobium catenatum | reverse complement strand
TTTGGGTTAGTGGTAATGAGGGAAGTGGCCACCATTAATGGTGGGGACAAAGTGGTCGGTGGCAAGGTGACGGGCGGCGGGATTGGGGAGGGCCGGCCGTGGGGGTTGGGTGATGCCGGTGGCTTGGGTAGCCAAAGGTGGCCGGAGGGTGGGCTAAGGGGAGGTGGACGGCTCAAATTGGAGGGGAGGAGGGCTGGGTGGTGGTGGCAAGGGGCGGGATTAGGTGGTCGG
>NW_021406463.1:0-257 GCF_001605985.2 Dendrobium catenatum | reverse complement strand
GCAGCTGTTGATTTTGTTCATTTTCTTATTCGCCAAGGATTATCGTTCCATAGGGATGATGAATCATCTAGCTTGAATAACCAAAAGAATTATATAAAACTATTTTAGTTTCTTGTAAATAATAATGAAGAGATAAAAAAGATTACATTTGAAAATGCAAGTGCTAAGCTAAAATTGATTGCACCAAAAGTCCAAAAGGAAATTTGTAGTTTTATGATTACTGAGACCTTGGCTGTAATCATGACTTATATTACTAA
>NW_021406462.1:0-234 GCF_001605985.2 Dendrobium catenatum | reverse complement strand
CACGAAGAGAACTAGGGAAATGGAGAGAAGAAGAAAAGATATTGGGTAGAAAACCAAGAGCTCCACCAAGGGGCTGTTGGGTATTGCTTTGAGCCTCTCCTAGGCTTTCCTCACTTGAGAACTCACAAAGAGATCCAAAACCAAGATTTTCCATTAACCATCATCATCATCATCCCTTTCCAAGAGGAAGGGGTAGGCTTAAATAGCCAATTACATGAAGGATAAATAAAAGAC
>NW_021406461.1:0-286 GCF_001605985.2 Dendrobium catenatum | reverse complement strand
AAAATATTTCAATTTTCAAAAACTTTTTTATGAACAAATATTTGTATTTCTTATTAAGGTTTGTTTTAGCTACTAATAATCGATGGGTAAAATGAGTTTTTATAGTCTAAATTTGAATGATCGAATTAAGGGAATGAAACAAATCAAATAAGTCTGATAACTTTGCAAAAAAAAAAAATCTTGAAATTAAGAAACTAACTTATTTGATTATATCTTTTTACATGTAAAATTTGAATACTTTGATAGATTTGATAAGTTGAAGAGATAAGTTGTGGTGCTTATCCTG
>NW_021406460.1:0-212 GCF_001605985.2 Dendrobium catenatum | reverse complement strand
GGCTCGCTCAACCACTCTTCTGCTAAATGTTCTGACAATCCCAACCCTGAAATTAACCAAATTCCTAACCCTCCTAGAGGAAGAAGTACTAGCCGCAAGCCTAGACCACACTCCTCAAACTCGAAAGGTCTTCTTCCTACTCCTAATCCCTCTAATAAGAATTCTGTTAATGCTGGTGACCCCGATAAAAACCTGGAAGAAACTCCCGTGGA
>NW_021406459.1:0-291 GCF_001605985.2 Dendrobium catenatum | reverse complement strand
ATTTGAATATAAGCATTATTAACTCCTTTCTTTTTAATAATTCTCCATAACACTTCTCTTGGAACATTATCATATGTGTTTTCTAAATCAATAAATATCATATGTAAATCCTCCTTAATTTCTCTATAGTTCTCCATCAAATCTCTTAATAAATGTATGGCTTCCATAGTCGACTTACCCGACATGAATCCAAATAGATTTTGTGAAACATTAATATCACGCTGCAACCTATGCTCCATAACTCGCTCCCATAGATTTAAAGTATGACACATTAACTTAATTCCTCTATAA
>NW_021406458.1:0-364 GCF_001605985.2 Dendrobium catenatum | reverse complement strand
TTAGAATATTTTGTAAATTGAAGTCTATATTTTTCATTTTATTGAGTCTGAGAGAATGAGATTGTAATTGAATAACTTAGCACACACACCAGGGGAGAGCTTTAAAATTCACAATTTTTAAAATTGATCGTACAATATGAACTACATTCGAACATGATGATATGGTCAGTTATACTCCCGAATGAGCAATGGAATGAATAGAGAGGGCAAATTTTTTTTTTTTAAGTATAGTTTGTCCATACGATATTTATCGTTCATCCCAGGACAATGCTCTCTAGATGTGTTCGTTTAGATGAATAAAAGTTGATTTTGATGGTAACCCAACCTATTTTTATGGATATTTCATAAAATATATTAATATGGG
>NW_021406457.1:0-1905 GCF_001605985.2 Dendrobium catenatum | reverse complement strand
AACTTATTTAATTACCAGAAATTTTGGGTTGTTACAACCTAATCGATTTAAAATACATGAGTTCGATCTATTATGAAAGAGTGGTAGGGACTTTTTATTTAAAGTTTTGGAGAGTTTGGGCCGACATCTAGAGATTTTCCTAATTTGTCCCTTTGACTTATGTTGGGTGCAAAAATGCTAAGGACTAATGCAATTAAATTTTTTACTCTTTAAGTATACTTCTAATGCAATGCGTGCTGGTTGACAACTTTAAATCAAATAAGCTTGAAATTTAAAAACAGGCTTAGAAAATAATTTTTTAGAAGACGAAAAGATTGGGAACTTCCCCAGGCTGGCACCTCTTCCTTATAGCGTCAGACTATCCGCCGACTCTACCCGCAAGCGGCGCGAAGGATTCGTAAAACAAGGATAAGAGCTAATGCCTAGAAATATGCATACGACCCCAGCGGGCCGTCGATCCCCGGCATATTTCCATATGATTCGTTATCACTCTATGTTATTTAGACTCACTAAAATTTTAGACTTTAAGCATCGTTCATGAATATAAAATTTTTCACACCCTACAAAAAAAAGAGCCCACGAGTTCACGCGCAAAATATAAAAGCCCGGCACACAAACGCTTTCAAAAACTAAGAAAAGCAGGCAATCCATAAAGGCAATCAATTCAACACTATCAAATATAAATTAAGTTATCAATAAATGTCATTAGATAATAAAGTTTCCTTGCCCCTTATTAACAAATCAGAGCGTCTCGTTTAGAAAGTAAATGTGGCCGCTGGCACCAACTAACAATAACCCGGATTTCCGCCATTAAAAACCTAGTAATGACGCCCCAACGTAGCTTTTTGAGTGGGATACCTTTCATGTCTTCAATCTTGTTTCCCTTTGAGCCTCCTTTTTTCTTCAAATCGTCCTGAATTCTTCATCAGCTTAGGCCTACCCAAATGGTGATAGAGCGGATATTTTCCTTATAAGGAGGATGGCCACTCTTTCCTCTTTGGCTTAGTGAAGAAGTGTTGACTCAATTTGGTTTCCAAAATAGAAAAGGGCCCTACTCCACCTAGGTGTTCTTTTCTCTTTGGAGCAAGCTTTGACCGATGCATTCCAACTTCAAAATCTAACTTTGCACAATTATTTAAGCATTTATTACAAATTACATTTATATGGAAAATGAAAATCTAGACTCAGCCCGGCTTTAATAAATTCATAAACTTCATTCCCCACAAGTGAGTTATAATTATGCTGCCAGAAAAAAAAGTTAAACTCACTGGCCCACGCTCTTCTTATTTTGGGGGGCTTTAGCAGTTGCAAGCACAATGCTCGCAAGCCATTTATATTAATTGCTCTTTTTTATTTATATGTTAGCCCCCCCTTTTTATTGCCTGCCGAATGAGCCGTGGCCACCTGCCAAAAAACTGCTCCTAGTGAACATATTAGATCGTACCTTAACCTAAGCGCCGTAATTCTACGTGCCAAACACGTCAACCATTCCACAGAGCTGCAGAAGAAGAGAAAAAAGCCTTTTTTAAAACAGACACGCAAAGCAATTTCATCCACATCATTGTAGCCTGAAAACTATGAAAAAATCTGGCATCAACAGTAAAGTAAACACTCGGACCTTAACCAAGATCTTAGAGTTGCGTTGTCCAGCACTATTATCTAAAGTGCTGTGCTATAAGGTCGATGTGGACAGGCCGGCTTAGATCCTAAGGGGAGTAGGAGATGGTTTAAGTTGATTTTAAAATTCGAGTTTATTAAGGCTATAAGGTAGAATTTATGCATTTAGAGAAATTTAAATATAATAAATATATAAACAAAGACATTTTTATTTAAATATATTTTTAAGGCAGATTAATTTGATTAATAAAATTTTGCTTTAAATAGAGACGAACAAAATGCAAGCTT
>NW_021406456.1:0-417 GCF_001605985.2 Dendrobium catenatum | reverse complement strand
AGTCCAAATGACCTCATACAAAAATGAGGTCAACAATGGGCCTCTTCCTGCAAATTGCTAGCCTTATTAAGAAGTTTTTCAAAAGTTTTAATGGTGAAACCCTTCAGGAGAAAAGCAGCAGGGTCGTTGATATTCTTGAGGAGGATCTCCAACGCATGTACTCTTGCAACTAGGGTTCACACTTCATCGAGAGGTTTCGCCTCCTCAAGATGTACTCAACCAGAGACTCTGCCGGCCTTTGTTTTTCAACAACAAGATCGCCCATAGTAGTTTGTTGTTGTGCTCCAGAAAATCTTTCAAGGAAAAGGTTTTCTAGATCGCTAAAAGTTTTTCCTGAACCATTGGGCAGATCGGCGTACCATTCAAAAGTGATGCCGGACAGACTACTTACAAATTGGTGAAATAGTAGAGCATCTG
>NW_021406455.1:0-241 GCF_001605985.2 Dendrobium catenatum | reverse complement strand
ATATAAGCAAGCACTTTTATTATTTTTCATAACTCTTTTGCTTTTTACATTAATCGAAATATAAAAAAATATGCATTTTACATTTACATTTTATACTAACTCCTTACAAAATAAAAAATTTAACTATGATTGAAGTAATGTAAGTATATATGCAAATCAATAAAGTAAAATGAATTGCATTAATGTAAAGTACACCGACTGGAACATAAGTGTGTAGAATATATGATATGAATTTTAGAGT
>NW_021406454.1:0-389 GCF_001605985.2 Dendrobium catenatum | reverse complement strand
GTAAAAGTACAGTACAGTGATAAATTAAAAGGGCATTAATGAACAGAAATTCCTGTGATTTTAATGTACTGTTATTATTTAAAATCACAAAATCAAATGTTTGTGTCCTGACTACTCGAAAATTAGGGGTGTCAATTTTGATTCACGGGTCGGGTTTGGGTCGAACTCGGAACTGACTCGGTACTGTTTGACCCGACCCCGAACCCTACCCGCATCGGTTTCGGGTCAACCCAAACCCGACTCGCTAAGTTGCTGTTCGACTTCGCTATTCCGCCTGTTCGCATTATTCGCTCCTTTCGGTCGGATCGGAAGTTACAACATTTTGATTGGAAGCAATGAGGGGAGCTCACAATCGCTCACTGTGAAGGAGTCGCCGCTCCTTCGTTGAT
>NW_021406453.1:0-274 GCF_001605985.2 Dendrobium catenatum | reverse complement strand
GTATTGGTTATTGCCGAGCAAAATCGACCAATACCTAACAATACCTAGCAATATCGAGTAATCTTGGTCCGTTCCTGGTCGGGTTGTCGGGGCGCGGTATTTGCTCGGTATTGGTTTTCTTTTTCTCGTCAGGATTAGTATTTAATAAAATCGATGGGAGTTTTTGTAACAAAAAATAAAAATATATATCTTATATGAGCATTGAAAAAACATAAGGCAAGCAAAAATGTTTTGAGTTAATTGTTCTGGACGGCAGGATGGGGCTATCTGATTG
>NW_021406452.1:0-297 GCF_001605985.2 Dendrobium catenatum | reverse complement strand
CATTGCTTACGAGCAAGGGGTGAATCAAAGAAATCCTTATGCAGGTGAGAAAAAGAAGGAAAAAACAGTTGCATTAAAGGCGCACAAATCGGATTCTGAGTCTTCCGGGTCTGAAAGAGATGAAGTTTCCTTCATCACAAAGCAATTCAAAAGCTTTCTAAGGAAGAAACAAAAGCATCATCAAAATTGGAGAAAAGGTAAGGATCATAAACATGTTAAAGAATCTTCTAATGTTGTTTGCTATAATTGCAGGAAACCAAGACACGTGAAAACTGACTGCCCTACACTTAAAGACCA
>NW_021406451.1:0-313 GCF_001605985.2 Dendrobium catenatum | reverse complement strand
ATCAATGTATCTTATGAATTAGTATAGGATAACACCAAATCATAATATTTAAAGAAAAGTCCGTCGGCCCACCATCCTATACAGGTCAATCAGTTTTCAACCAAAGGGTCAACCAGTCTTTAATTATTTATTTTACACAAACATATTATTATCACAATACTATAACAGTAATAGCGGTCAACTATTACTCAAGCACATATCCACATCCAAGTTCAATACATTGCAGTAAATAATACATAATTCAGTTTAATTAAGTAGATGCCAAAATATCATAACAATATATAACAAAAAATCCTATTATGCAAAAATGCAT
>NW_021406450.1:0-387 GCF_001605985.2 Dendrobium catenatum | reverse complement strand
TCTTCGTCTTCTCACGAACATCTTGATTCGTCGGTTCAGGATACCCAAATGAAAAGAAACTCTCCCTTGAACGGGGTGTTATCTTTCATCTTTGGATATTTGAAAGGGATCTTAATTTGACTTCCAAATGGAAGAAGACTCTCCCCTTTAGGGATGTCTTCACCTCTTTGGAATTTAAATTGGATCAAATATCCCAAATTAAAGTCATTTAAAATAATTACAACCTTATTTAATCAAATTTACATTAATTTAAATAAAAAAAATCTAGACTCAATCCTACAAGGTTATCCTAATAATCAGCAGTTGTATATTCAATCCCAAGCACTTATAATTTGAAGATTGAAATGCATTTTTTTAGCCACACTTGGCCATGCTCTTTTATTTAAA
>NW_021406449.1:0-225 GCF_001605985.2 Dendrobium catenatum | reverse complement strand
TCAGATGCCACACCAAATACAACAGACTCAAGAAAGGTAAAAGATTACAAACTGACACAGATCTAGTCTACCCAATCTTGAGCTGGTTCCAGATTGAAGTCTAAACGAGTGGACCTGAAACGTAAGCACATAAGGCAATCGTAGAGAAATAAGGAATGTTTGCTATTATCAAAATCATAAACCATTCATCCGCAACAGCAAAAGGAGGTAGGTTCTCTGCCTTGC
>NW_021406448.1:0-272 GCF_001605985.2 Dendrobium catenatum | reverse complement strand
TGCAGGAAGGAGAAGAGGGATTGGATACGAACCCTCGAATGGTTCGCTTGAGTCGCGCGCAGGTAGGAGAAGAAAACTCGAATGCTCCAGCGTGCAGGAAGGAGAGAAGATCGACGAGACGATCACAAAGAGTTTAGTTCGCGCGAATTAGGGCTTTGGGCAGAGGCTAGCGGGGTTAAATGAGGTATTTGCATCAGTTAAAACTGGTGCAAAAAGACATTTTTAGAAGCGGTTTTTAAACCACTACTAATAACTGGTGCGAAAAATTCAAC
>NW_021406447.1:0-240 GCF_001605985.2 Dendrobium catenatum | reverse complement strand
CTCCTCCCATTCCAGCATTGTTTGTATGAAGTAATGTGGCATCTATATTAATTTTATCTATTTAGGAGGAGGACGCCAAGATGGTAAAAAAGGTTTTCCTTATGGCCATTAAAGATAACATGAAAATTAAGAAACATAATTATACATCTCTAAGCCTATAAAATATTTTCGTTTGAAACTCTAAGGAAGTGGTTACAAATGATACGATTGATAAAGCATATATACTACTTTATTTTTTAT
>NW_021406446.1:0-2306 GCF_001605985.2 Dendrobium catenatum | reverse complement strand
GAATTGATCAAGGGTTGGGATTGACTTGAAGTTGGAGCTGATCAAAGGTAGGGAATGATTTGAGTCTGGAGTTAACCAAAGGTAGGGATTGATTTGAGTCTGGAGTTGATCAAAGGTAGGGATTGATTTGAGTCTGGAATGGTCCTAGGATTTAGAGGGGTTCTAAGATCTAGCATCTGGAGAATCCTAAGCTCTAGAGTAGGCCCTAAGGTCTAGAGTGGATCCTAAGGTCTAGCTCTAGGAAAGGATTTTAAGGTCTAGAGTGGATCCTAATGTCTCTCTCTAGGAAAGGATCTTAAGGTCTAGAGTGGATCCTAGGATTTAGAATTAATCTGGAGTTTGGAAAGGCCTTAGTGACCTCATATCAAAAATGAGGTCAACAAGCACCAAAGCAGTGCCTAATTCTGTGATATGAAAATTGTCGAATCTGCTCCATTGTCTTCTCAAGTCATTGCATATTCCTAAGAACATAATATTGTCCCCAAAAACCTTCACCACTAAAGCACATTTCAGCTTCTTAGCATTGTTAATTCCATTCTCTGAATGCAACATAATAGAATTACCGTCCTTAGTAAGAAAGGACCCAAGAACAAAATTATCCACTTTGATATTATCTTTTTTCTTCCATACAGAGGATTCTTCTTTTCTCCCGTCCACAGTGATGCTGTCACCGTCCACATTCTCCTTCTTACTACCAACATTTTCCGTGACCAGAAGGGGAATTCTTCAATCACTTTATCAACATTAGCCTTATCTCCTTCAAAAATCAAATCCTTCACCAAATTGCAACCAATTGGGGAAGACGAAAGGGATAAAGATTTAAATCCAGCATTAGAATTCTTCTTCCCCACATAGGATAAAGCTTCAAAATTAAGAACATTAATACCTTCCTTGCGAATAGCAAATGAAAAAATCTTCTTCGGGCTCAAATAATCATCTTCTCTGAATACATCTTTTCCTTTTCCCAAAACAACTGGTTTAAAAATGTTATTAAGTAAACCTTCTTCCTTAATCACCAAAGGCCTCTGTTTCAGATGCCCGTTAAAACCTGATGATGAAATCCAACCTCCATTGAACACCTCCGACGAAGATCGCATCGGAGCATTGATACCTCTTCTGATGTTCTCCCAATCCTCAGATGAAGCCAACCGTCTTCCTTCCATAGTCGTATGCTCGCAACTCCGGTGAGACGGCGGAGAATTAGCCGAACAAACCAGTCGCAAAATCAAAGGAAATGAAAAAATTTGAAAAGATCACCGAAATCCCTCAAAATTCTCAGAATTTCTCTCACTAGACTTTCTCTTTTCTCTTTTAGAGGGAGTGATTGTAATTGAGTCAGATCTTGAAGAATTGAAGTGTATAAATAATCTCATTTTTTATAACTAACATCAAGTATAGGAGTAGAAATCCAAGCTTGCTTAAGGTGGAGCTTGACCACCATTTATATTATATAGATCTCTGATAGTTCCTGTATGGATTTCATTTCCTCATTTGAGATTACTTTTTTTTTTTAATTCTTAAGTAGAGTGACTAAGAATTGTGCCTTCAAACAATGGTAATGGTTTGACTAGTATTGGTCACTCTACTTGTTGTCATCATGGTGAAAATTTGGTGAATAATAATGATCAATATGAGATTGCTAAATACTCATCTCATATTCAAGATTTTACTTTAGCTCCAAATAAAAGCAATAAGAAAATGAAAAACCAATGTGCCCAATCACCTTGAAGTACCTAATCTTAAACTTTGAATAAAATGCTTATTAATGATTAAGTCCATTATTCAAAATATTAGGGGCATTGGGTGCCCTACCTCTCGGATTAGGGTTAAGAATTTATGTCATACTCATAATATTTTCTTATTTGTTATTATCGAACCTCTTATTTCAATTTACAAGTTGAATGCAATGACTGCTTTGCTTGGTTTCAAACATAGTTGGGCCATTATGTCTAATAAAATTTGGATTCTTCGGAAAGGTCCAATTACTATTGATATTATTGGATATTTTGCTCAAGTTTTGTATTTTAAAATTGAATGCATGAATTTTCGTTTTATGCATCCTTTATTTATTCATCTTCATCCCATTTAATTTGAAAAATCTTTTGAAGCAACTTTTTAATTTTTGTGGTCTTGTGGGTTCTCCTTGGCTTGTTGGTGGTGACTTAATTTCCATCTGTAATGCTAGTGAGTGGCTTCGCGGCTGCCCTTCGAATTACTAGTCTATGGATGATTTTAATAATATGATTATTATTTGTAAGTTAATTGATATAGATGTTTGAATAGTTGCTATTTGAATGAGTTATATT
>NW_021406445.1:0-351 GCF_001605985.2 Dendrobium catenatum | reverse complement strand
TGGTCACTTGTAGCAATAAAGGCAACATGATAGAAATAGCAAAAACATTTTCTTCTCTATGCCCAACCCCACCTTTGTAACAAGTAATTGTGACCCTCTTGATAATTCATGTATGCAAAGTGATCTCTCTATTATTATCTTCAATTTTATGTGAAAATATATTTTTAACATAGCCCTATTTTAAGGCTTGATTTAATATTTAACATTTATGTCGCTATTAATGTAGGTTAATATCACAAAATTACATAAACTTGTCCCATACTTATGATTTCTATTACGTTTCCTACTACTTCTGGGGAGTTTTGCTTGAAGTCATGAGAGATCTGTTCTAAAAAGATTTCATATCCGAGC
>NW_021406444.1:0-236 GCF_001605985.2 Dendrobium catenatum | reverse complement strand
GCTATGGGATCTTCCCAAGTTCCTCTTTCTCCATATCAGGGCTCATCGTCCCTCCTTGGCCGCCGGTAGCCATCTTCCCCTCGTGCCCCGCCATGGTGGTTATAGATCCCCCACGGCCGGTCCACTGGGTCGGGCCTCCGACGTCGCCAATCATCTCCTCTTCCTTCTCGGAAATCTCCCCTTCTGTCATGTTCTTCTCGCCTAAAGGACTCCTGAGGTGGCATCCTCCCGTTGCT
>NW_021406443.1:0-554 GCF_001605985.2 Dendrobium catenatum | reverse complement strand
TCCTTAAGTTGAGTAGTAGAAAACAGAGCAAGCATCTAGCCGTTGATTAGGAATAAAGTAGTTAGCATCAAACTGTTGTAATGACAACTGTACACACCGGCTTGTGAGAGTGCAAAGAACATAGTGATGGCGGAGCTCGTTTGGACGTTGAGGTCTCATTAGTCTTTGTGCTATCATTATCAGTAATGCTATAAAAAATATTCATCAAAGACATGAACAAAAGCTCACATTTTAAAAACGAAAATGTCGGCAATATCCAATACGCTAAATTTCACCAAACAATAAATATAGAAAAGAAAAAATGAAAAAGGTGAATGAAATGACAAGAAAAAATATTACATATTTTTTTTTTTGGGAAAATAAAAATATTACATTTTTTTTTTCCCTTTTACTAAAAAATATGTAATATTAACTTGCAAGCTTATCTTGAATACATGGATCAAAACACATATAATTCATTAAAAAAAGAACTTGATGATTGTTATATAATATACAAGGAATAATACGTTTAGTTGAAATCAATGTTTTAAAAATCGGACCGGACCGGCTGGTTC
>NW_021406442.1:0-256 GCF_001605985.2 Dendrobium catenatum | reverse complement strand
TCATAAAGATTTTTTTTGCAAGCAAATTCAAAACTTTATTTTATTATTATTTATTCTGAGATGAGCCAACAAATTTCCCATAAATTTTTATTTATTTATTTATTATTATCCTTTTCAATTGAGGATAATTAGAAAAATAGCAACTAATAACAATAAAAAAAATCAAATAAGTAGAAATTAAAAAAATTCCAAAAATGCCCGTAATTTCGTTAATTAACTATTAATCTGAAATCTACATTGAAACCTTTATAGCTAT
>NW_021406441.1:0-267 GCF_001605985.2 Dendrobium catenatum | reverse complement strand
TTTTTCAATATATGAGTTTGTTTCATTAGTTAATAAGATTATTTTGCAAATTTTAAAAAATCTAAATATACAAGTTTGTTTTCATTATGTATAAAATAAAAAACTTCCAAAATAATTAATTCTTATTTAAATTTCAAAAATATTAATCATAATAATAATTATTATGATATATTCATTTTATTATATATATATAATGTTTTGTAATCACACTATTTTATGACTTATTCATAAGAGCTACTGTATTAAACATTATTGCAATTCAATAAA
>NW_021406440.1:0-230 GCF_001605985.2 Dendrobium catenatum | reverse complement strand
ACCCACAGTAGACCATCCTAGCAAACACCCAACACAGTATGCATCACAAAACTTTAGGAAGAGGCACCACCACCCACATAGATTAGTAAACTCATTTCCTGGTTGTAGGTATTTCTCTTGTGGCATGTTAGGTCACATAGCTCGCACATGCACAATTCACCATAGGACATACTTAGTATGGAAACCTAAAATACATCCATCACAGCATAGCATGCATACATCTCATTCAT
>NW_021406439.1:0-957 GCF_001605985.2 Dendrobium catenatum | reverse complement strand
TTAAAATTCAGGAAGGAGTGATTTTGGCAGAAGCGAATCTAGGAAAAGAATCCTCATTTGCTTTGGACAGAAAGTTTTCAGACGAATTCCTATGTGGCTTCTTCACTAAGACCTTTTGACGCTTACTTGAACTGGCCATTTGAAGATGATCTAAGTAAGAAAGGAGTTGAAAGTGACATTTAGCGTGTGACTATTGAGTTAAAAAGCCCTCTTATATATTGAAAATGACATGTTCGTACCAGATGAAAAATTTTTGTCTCGTACGAAAATTCTCGATCGTCCCGTACAAAAATATTTCGTACAGATGATCCAATATGACCAGAATGAAACATCTTTTCATAATCAACATGACTTACGAAGCATCCTTTCGTACAGACTTTTGACCAGTCTGATCATACAGACAAACACGTGTTCGTCCCAGAACGATCAGAACTTATATCATTTTAATGACAGTTGAAACCGTCCCTACATCAAACCGACATGTGTTCATCCAGACGAACCAAAGGTTCGTACAAACGAAGTTCATATTAAAAACTACCTTATCCATTCAACTGCTTCATTCATTTGTCCCATCATTTGAAAAATATTTCATCACGGACGATCGTGACGATCATACAGACGAAGTACATTAAAAACTGCACTTAAAATGGTTCAAAATACCAGTTTGTCATACTACACAAATCGTCCCGTACGAAACTATTTTGTTCGGACGATGATGACTTAAATTTTTTTTTTTTGTACTCAAACAAAAACTACAATTCAAAAACAAAACAAAATTGATACCAAAAACAACAAAGAATCACAGACTCTAAAAGGAAAAAATCACTCAAACAAAATTATAAACACATACAAAACATTTAATTAATAAACAAACTTCAATGTTGCAAGAACATTTTTATTTAAGCATTTAAATCAATCAAACCAAGTATTGTTCTTAATGCACTGAAAATATCAAAG
>NW_021406438.1:0-331 GCF_001605985.2 Dendrobium catenatum | reverse complement strand
TTAACAAATCCCAATCAGAAGAAGGTAGAACATCTGAATCTATTAACCCTAGTTCGGACATCCTTTAGGGTACAAACTTCTTTTGGAAAACAAAAATCTAACTCAGAACAATTAAATAGGATAATAAGATCCATTCAAGACTTGTTTACAAAGAAAATATCTCATATTTAATAATTCAAAGTAATTTTTCTCAATCATGGAAATTGAAATCAAGTCTTTGAAAGCATCACATAATCAATGAGTTTTCTAAGTTTTAAGAGTTTTACCAAAGAGATGATAGCTTGCATCTAGTGAGCTCATTTTATGCCTCTTTTCATTTTGATTGGCTCTT
>NW_021406437.1:0-6721 GCF_001605985.2 Dendrobium catenatum | reverse complement strand
AGAATAGTGACACCTTTAGTGATGCCTGTCAACTAGAAAAGCAAGTCCCACTCCACTTTTCACCCCCTTATGACTATTAGACACCTCTAACCTCTAGAAGTCGCTTCACATGGATTTGTTTGGACCATTAGCACTCCAGCCTGGAGGGAAAGTACTATGTTTTGTTGATGTGGGCATGACTAGAGGTTCACTTGGACATAAATTCCTTTTATATAAAAATGAGTCTTCTTGAGGCGAGTTTAAAACATTTTTACTTGGATTAAAAAAAGCTAGGTTGTGAGATTTTGACCATCCATAGTGATCATGGGGAGAGTGTTTGACGAAAGAAAATTTGGGATTTGTGAGGACCAGGGATTAGCCACAAATTTTCAGCCCCCTAGGACCCCTCAGAAGAACGGGGTGCGATATGAAAGGAAGAACCGGACCGGTGGACAGCCGCCTAGAAGCCGCATGCTTTCGAAGTCATTCAACTTTCCAAAATAAACTTTTGGGCTAAAGTGCGATAACACAACTTGGTATGTGTTGAATAGGGTGAATGATAGAGTCCAAATTACGAGAGAAGACAACCCCTATTGAATCCCTTAAGGCTAGAACACCCAATCTTCCCATCTTCAGTCTTTGGTTGTGAGTTCATTCACATAATGGAAGTCTCACTTGGGAAAATTGATCCTAAATCTGATGAAGGAGTATTTCTTGATATGTTCTAGATTCTGGGATAGTCTTTAGGGTGTTTAACAAAGGAGAACTTTGAATGGTGGAAGAGATAACGATGTAGTTTTTGATATGTCCGACATCCAAGAAACATCGGAGTAGAAGATGATGATTTTGAGATATTACAAGTGGAGTAGAAAATTGCGAAAGGGGAGAGAGACACCAAAGTAATGAAGGAGTAGGAGGAGCACCCAAGAGTTAGAAAAATTTTATGATGAAAGGGGTGAACTGTTCACACCCACTTTGCCTAGAATTGGATGATATCTCTACAAGTCACCCTAAGGGGAGTTTGATCAGTAGGATACCCTTCTAGTGCGACGTTAAGGACTACGACATGGAGCTAGAAGGAGTTGAACCACTCTGCCTTTGATCTCCTCTATGACTAAACGCCACCACTATTACACCAAGCCCTTACTGCATAAGTTTGCGATTTAGCAATGCAAGAAGAATTGAATCAATTTTGTAGAATGATGTTTGGGAGCTTGTGAGAAAGGACCTTAGGATAGAAGTGTAGTTGGGACAAAAATGGTCTTAAGAACAATGTGAATGATTCAGGAGGGGTGGAAGGAAATATAAGCAAGATTGGTGGTAAGGGCGTACAATCAAATAGAACGGAATACGACTTTGAGGAGACTTTTGCCCTGTAGCTAGAGTGGAAACCATTAGACGTGCCTATTAGCTCCATTTGTCTGTTATAAAGGATTTAAGCTCTTTCAAATGATGTTAAGAGTGCCTTTTTAAATGAAGAAATTAAAAGGAAGATGTGTTTGTAGAATAAAGCCCCCAGGTTTTGAGATTTCCCAATATTCCCAAATCATGTTTTTAAATTAAAAAAGGAGCTTTTGTATGGTTCTATGAAGCAGGGCACCAAGAGTAGGATGAGAGCTCTTAGCACATTCTTACATAGAGAGGAGGTTTGTCTAAGGGAGCGTAGGACCACCACCTTTTCTTAGAGAGTTGGAGATGCATTTTACTCATTGTTCAGATTATGTGGCATGATATACTCTTTGGATCTTCTAATAAGAATGTTGATGAGTTTCCCCAAAACAATGAGATATAGAGGTTTAGATGAGTCTGATGGTGAGATTGTCTACTTATTTGGGTTAGCATTAAACAATTGTTAGGATGAACCTTTTTAAATCAAACTAACAATCATAATATGACATTTTTGAAAAACATATGAGATGGACAGAAGCCGAGCCAATTAAAGACTCCCATGACTTCTAAGTGCCCATGGATAAGTGATACCCAAGTGGTAAGTCTGTGATTCAGAAAGACAGTATTGAGCTAGATTGAGATCTTTACTTTACTTGACTGCGAAAGCCGAACCTTTGATATCATGTTTGTAGCTTGCCTCTCGTGCTGAGTTTCGCTGACCCTAAGACGAGTCTCAACCTGACTGCCTGTTGAAGAAATTTTAGATACCTTTTGGGCGACACAAGGGCCTTAGGGCGATTTCGGGTACCTTAGACACTTAAAACACTTTTTGAGATTATTGTTTATCTGACTCACTGATTTTGCGGGATGCAAGGGGGAAGAAAAACACATCTTGGGGAACTTTCAATTCATTGATAATCTTTGGTCTCTTTGTCTAGTAGGATGCAAAATGCTGTTGCATTTTTCACTGTTGAGCTGAATGCATCGCTCTTGGAATTGTGTGGGCCCAAGTCCTTGGTTGAAATAACATGTATTGATTTATGATTACTGTGTATGCACCATCTCAATATCTTTTATTGACAACACTACGTGCCAGTATCGCATATCTAGAGAATTCATATTCCAACCATTCAAGACTAAACACATTGACATTAGCATCCTTCATAGAGATCATGTGACTAAGGGAGACATTGAGTTACATCACTGTGGACAACTGAAAACCAGACTGCGGGACATCTTTACTAAACAGGCTTCGACACTTTCAGTTGCTTTTAAGACCAGATTTGGTATGATGGTGACATAAATGCCTATTGAAACTTATCTTTAGTTAATTTTCTTTTGCTTTATTTTCTATTTTTTTCTTTCTTAGCTTTTTGGTGTATTTATTTATTTTATCTTTTTACTTAGTCTTCACAAATCATCGCTGATATGATATTATATTCCTTGTCCCTTGCTTTTGAAAATTTGTCATCAATGTGTTTTTCTATTCTTAGATGGGTAGGAATTATTTTTGGATTGTGCTCTTCTCTAAGCCTATTTCAGTGGCATAGTTTCTTCAATCAAAAATCTATCTCAAAGAAAAAATATTATAAAATTAAAGATTCTTTTCTATAAGCTGAGCTTAAACAAATCTATCTTGTAATATAATGTTTAAAGTTTTTGTCAACATCTGAGATCCACGTTACTCTTGTCCTGATTGGTTAACTCGTGTTGTGCTAATTCTTTCCTTATTTAGAGAGAGAGCTCCTATATCTCTAATATCTAAGAAGATATACTCACAACTAAGAATTTTTTAAAAGGTATAAAAGAGGAAGGTAGCTTTGCAAAATCAAAAAAGTTTTGGCCAATGATGCCAACAAAAAAAGCGCAATGATGCCAATTGAAAAATTATAAAAAAGAGTGCAAAGCACTAACTCATTTGACAAGAGGCATAAATAGCCCACTCAAAAGCAAGCTATTCTCTCTTTTAAATCTTTAGAACTTGAATTTTGGTTCTCAAAGCTTGATTTGATGTTTTCCCACGTAACAAAATTGACTTGGTCATTATTTTAAAAAGATAGTTTTTTTTCTTAGCCAGTGATTGGAGAGGATTTTTTTATATAGTCCAATTAATCTTTGGAGTTAGCGTCATTGATTTCAAAAGATTGATTCTACCTAAGAAAACGTCTGAGCCTTAAGGGTAACCATGATCGGATATTCTACTATCTTCTATTGAAATTGATGAGATTATTAAACACAGTACGAACTCACAAGTTTTTTTAAATCAATCACATAGAATACTATATCATTTCTGCCGTTGGCCACAAAAAAAAAAAGGACTTTTGTGATTTGCTATTGTTCTTTGTGTTCCCTCCTTTTTGAATATGTCAAATGCGGGGAAGAAGAAGTTTACATGTTCTTGTCTTATGTGTCGATCCACTGAACTTTTTACTGCTAATTTTTCATATTTTTTCCATCATCAAAAAGGGGTGAGATTCTTGCAAAGCCTATTTTCATGACCCTGTGTTATGATGATTTGACAAATACTATTGATCTCTTGAGACTACTTGTTTCTTCTAATCTTGCTAGGAACGAAGATCTGGACGAACAGACGAAAGCCAGTTCAAGATTGCGTAGTGTTTATGCGCTTGAGTCAGTCGTACTTTTTGTTTTTCACTTCTGAGTCTACTTGTAATGGTCCAAAGAGACTAGATGCTAAGTAACCTACACACACACCAACTTGGGAGAGACTTAAAATTTTATATTTTAACTCATATCGGCAGGACATTTTACATCCAGGCCTGGAAGATCAGGCTTAAACAGAAAGGCTAAATAAGCATTCTTAATTAAGGCAGCCATCCCACTTGAACATATCGGGCCTGGATGAAGTGTATCGGCCAGACGATAAGCTCAAAACAGCAAAAGAAATTTGCCGCCAAAGACAATTTAAGGTATACGTTTTTTTAAATAGTCGCCAGGACGATCATTGATCGGGCCTGGACCAAAATATCAAATTATGCCTTAAGTTGATTCAGGAAATCAAGGAGATAATTAAGGGATGATTGGATTATTGGCATGAGCGCATCCCTGGACGATTGTAAGAGCGGCCAGGACATGAATCCAGGCAAAAACCTTTACTTACTTTCAGGACGATTAATATCGGCCAGCTCTGTTCCAGGCGATGCCGTCTGGGCGGATGATTTTCCCCTGATTTGAACTGATCGGCCAGGACGATATTAATATCGCCCGGACGATGCAAGCCATTTTTCAATTGTCCAGGAGTCATCCAGGGCGATGGCGCTGCGTGGCCGATTCTTCCTGGGATTTTGTACTTGATCGGGCCAGGCGATGTCCATTTCGGCCTCAGACGATAAAGTCCAGCAACTTGCAATTAATGATCTCCATTGAAGCTCTTCTACTTAAGAGGCTCTTGTTCAACAGATTTTTGAATGACCCTGGGCTGCTGCCTTTACTCTGAGAAGGCCTTGAGGAGAGAAAGAGAGAGTCGGTGAGAGAGAGAGCAGGATCTTGGTGAGGGGGAGCTTTGTGAGGGGTTTTCACAAGCGGTTGCGTCAAGATCGCTCTGCTTCTATCTGTCGTCGCTAGAGTCTCATTCCGGGAGGCGTTCGGAGAGCTAAGGACCGTTAGCTTTTGGTTGTGAGTTCTCTGCAGCTTCAGAGAAGCAAAAGGAGATAGGTTCTCTGCTTGCAGGGGAGCAAATAAGGAGGTTCTTGTAAAGGCTTCTTCTGCACCTACAGCTGTGGGGGAAATAAAAGGAGCAGTCACGTTTGTAGTGCAATACTCGGAAGGGCGCCTCCGGGGAGTGGACGGTAGTCGGAGTTGACCTGTAACCACTATAAATTTATGTGTTCTTGTTCTATGCTTCCGCACTTTTAATTCCGCATTTATTTTTGTGTGTGATTTGGTTATGCGTTTTTATCTTTGGAAAGAAATTTTAAAAATACCCAATTCACCCCCCTCCTTTGATTAGCTGTTGATGGCCATTTGCAGTTCTATAGGGCTTAACATCCCTAACAAACTTTCATTTTGTACGAATTATGACAGCTAACTTAAATTTTTAGGGTTTCATGAAGCCTAATATAAAAAACTATGTTTTATGTTTTTTTTTTTTTTTTTTTATGAATGTTCAGAGAGGAGCGCGACTGAAGAAGGAACTCTGAGAGGGAGCTTTTGAAGAAAATTAGGGTTTGTGAGAGGAAGGAGAAGGTGAGCTTGAGCGTGAGGGAGAAGTAGTGTGAGGGGAATCACACAGTTGCTCCGGGCTAGTTGCACGCTTGCTCTTCCTGTGGCCTTAGTGAGTCTTGTGGGAGCTCTCTAGGGAGAGAGGCTTCTTAGTTGATCTTTAAGGTTCTCTGCCTTCTCTAGGAGGGAGAAAAAAGACTGTCTGTGAAAGGATTTTTGGTCCTTTGCTGCACCAGGTTGGTGAAAGAGAGTTCTGTAAGAGCTTCTTTGCCTGCTGAGGGAGAAAAAAGAGAGTCAATTTATGTTAGTGCGATACTCGGAGTGGAGGACTCTGGAGAGTGGATGTAGATCAAGGTTTGACCGAAGCACTATAAAATCTGGTGTGCTCGTTTTGATTTTACTTTTTGCACTCCATCTTCATTAAAACTGGTTGATAAATTTATGAGATCTATGTTATGTTGTGATAATTATAATTTTATCATCATTGTTTTTCAAGGCATATTTAATTTGTTAGCTTCCACATTTTAAAATTAAAATTGCTTATTTTTAAGTGTTCTAAAAACTCTATAAAAATTAGTACTCTTATTTAGGATTAATTTTAAAAATATCAATTCACTCACCTTTTGGCACATCTCGTACTTCAAAGTATCTAAACAATAGCTGTAGATAATGAGAGATAATGGATAAGATCCCTTATTAGATGAAGTATTGTGTTTTTATAATGTTATTGAAATTTATTTTATAATATAAACTTTTTATTTAAGCATTGTCAACGATAAATAAATATTAGTGTAGAATAATAAACTTGCATTATTATCATATTGATTTTTTATATAATTATTGATATAAACTTTAATAACTCAGTAATCAATTCTCTGAAGCTAGCACTGAGTTGCTTCTTTATTTGTCATATCTAAACCCAAGTGCTTCATTCTTTTCTTGCAATAAAAGTAAATTAGTTTGTCATTCAAAGTTATATTCTGTTGATTTTTCTGTAGTTGAACTTGTGGCTTTTGAACACCAATTATTCACATACACTATTGGTATCCGTATAAGCGATCAATTTTAGTCTTTGAGTAGCATTGCTGATCTTGCAAAGCAAGTCATTAAGGTGACGAAGAATGTTGTATTAAAATAGTTGCTATTTGAATGCTTTACATTTTGCAACTTA
>NW_021406436.1:0-412 GCF_001605985.2 Dendrobium catenatum | reverse complement strand
AGCCCTCTAGTATAAAGCCACCCATTTGTAGGAATAAGGGCTTTATAAATCCTCCACCAGAAAATTCTAACCCGAGGTTTCAAACCCACATTCAAGGTATTACAACATATATCATCATCATACAGAAAAATTCTGTTATAAACAGTTGAAGAGATGGTATTACCCATAGGATTCTTCACAAGCTCTAATGAATCAGCATTCATCTCCTTATCAATTTGAATTTCCAAAATTCTGTCAACCAGCAGCTCCCCAAAACAAGATAACAGCTTAGCCTTGTCCCAGCTGCCATCCACTGTGAAAAAGTCTGCTACCCGTGCATCTTCAACTGCTGTAATATCACAAAACGTAGGCCATGAAGAAATGGCCCTATCCCATATCCATGTATGATCCAAAACATGAATATCACAGCCAT
>NW_021406435.1:0-223 GCF_001605985.2 Dendrobium catenatum | reverse complement strand
AGAGAGATCATACTATTTCATGAGTCATCACTACAAAGCTAGTAGAGCTAAAAGAAGTAAGAGAGTCAATCATAATTACAAATCATCATTTTTTTCTTTTATTGATTAATCATCAACATAAGAGAGAATGAGGTCCTTCAGCCCAAGTGCTGGAAGGGGGTCTGTCTTCCCTTTTGAGGTTACAACCATTTTTTTTAATATATTTTTTTAGCACAAATAGAAG
>NW_021406434.1:0-514 GCF_001605985.2 Dendrobium catenatum | reverse complement strand
GATAATTCTTTCTCACAGCAGAAAAAGCATGGGAAGACTAATTTACCACATAGGTCTCCGTCACCACGATGAGAACCTCGCCAAGAAAAGAATACACACCACTTAATACATCCCAAGCAAATGTGTTAATGACCATCCGGGATCAGGAGAACGTGAAATGGCCTTACCCTTTGAAGCCCAATGTAGGAAACCAGGAGCAATATTGCCACTTCCACCGTAGCGGTGGGCACACTACTAAAGCATGTTGGCAGCTCAAGGAAGAAGTTGAGAGATTGATCCGACAAGGATATCTATGACAATTCATCAAGAATACACCAGCGCGAGAGGAAGCTCGTCCCGCTGGGGGGCAAAGTCAACAACAAAGACAATCATTGAATACTATTCAAATGGTTGGAGAGATTGAATGATCACGCACTTCGTGTATTTGTATTAGCAAATGTTACTTGTCGTGTTGTCATTTTTATGTTGAGTAGAACATCACTTTGATATCTCTAATATCTTCTTCCAAGTTAAA
>NW_021406433.1:0-396 GCF_001605985.2 Dendrobium catenatum | reverse complement strand
TTTATTAAAGTGCAACTGCCGATATTCCAAGGCTTGGAGAATTGCCAGCCAACAGGAATACAGACCACAACCGGGATACAGTCACCAACAAAGTTTTTTTTTTCGGGACTTTTGTGCCAGCCAACAAATCAAAGTAAGCTGCATGAGAACAAGATTGATTTGCTAAGACTTCAGAAAAGTTGATAACAAGCTTCCACTCTGATCAGCTAGAGCCATAAAAACCTAAAATCGTGACACATGTGCACAAGTTGCCCATTGAAGCTTATGTCTATGGCATTACAGCAAGAGCGAGGCAAACTGATTTGAAAGAGAAAGAGAGGGAGGTTGGAGAGAGCAAGAGATAGAGAGAGTGAGAAAGGCGGTTGAGAGAGAACAAGAGAGAGAGACATAGAGCAA
>NW_021406432.1:0-306 GCF_001605985.2 Dendrobium catenatum | reverse complement strand
TCCAAGCTCACTCATGGCTCAATCACTCTTCCCCTTGGACCTAATTGACTAGGTTGACCAAGCCAATCATTGACTTGGTCAACTCAAGTCATAATGGGTCAATTATAACCTATTAAGGCCCATTCAATGCTCGAATTAAATTCCTTTGGATTCAAATTTGAACTCACGGCCTAACTCTGCTGTTTTCCCTCCCAATTAGCTGAGGATTAGATCTTGGCCGTTGATCTTAACCCTAGGGCTTTAAATAGAGAAAATTAGGTTAATTTGAGGGATCTTTTTGCTCTTGCTCGATCTAGAGACCACCTC
>NW_021406431.1:0-1393 GCF_001605985.2 Dendrobium catenatum | reverse complement strand
GTAAAAATGGAAAAACTAAAATAAAATAAATTACTACCTAACATGACAAAATAAATAAAGCTCCTGATCGTGGCCGTCGATCTTCCGGTGTCTCCGATGGCACACATGTCGAAATTGCTGACGATGTCCTCATCAACGATCCTCCTCTCAAATTGAGGATCAATTGTATCTTTGCTTGTTCTTGTTTTTGGTTTGATTCTTATGATACAATCTATTGTTTTTTGGATTGTTTTCGTTGGAGATCTTGATGTTATCTCGATGTTTTCACCAATTATTGTTTGGTTTGCTTGCGAACTCAAGTATTTCCCATTAGTGTTACTTGCAAAGGCAAGTATTTCCTATTATTTCCTTTTGTTATTGATTATGTTTTTGGAACATAATATAGTAAATTATATTGTTTTTTGAATGCTAGCTACTAATGCCATTTGGTGGAGACTATGAGGGGGCTTAGGGTCTTCTTTGGTTTGATTGCCTTTCTCGAGATAACAGAGACATATAATTCAATCAATTATCCATAAACCATCATACTTGGATATTCTCAGTTTTTAGCTTTCTGCGATTGAGATTGTGTTTTATAGTTGTATTGGCCCATGAGTAATATATTCAATGCTCTAATCGTCAGAGGTCACTATTTGTATTGTGTAAACCATTTTGTTTTTTTAATGATGTGTAGCTATAAAGAAGTGAAAATATTTAATTTTTTTATCATGTTGACCATTTCTACTTTAGGTGCTTTCTACAAACTTTGCCAATTATGTAACTTGTTCTATATGCTTTCCCGTAAATAGATTTAGACAATTAATCATTTACTTAATTTCTTAATTATAAAAATGTATACTTTTAACTTTATATTTATTTTGTTCTGAAAACAAATTTAATTTGTTTCTTAGCGTACATATCATCATCATTACTATGCTGTAAGGTGAGACACCATATAAAATTATTTTTATTGCCCAACCAATGTAATGATGACCTTATAAATTGATAGTTGTGAAACCAAGGAAAATTTGTTTTCATAGCCCAGTAAATAAAAAATTGCTGCAAAGTAGTGTGTCTCATTAGTTTATTAGCTTCTAGTTTATAAATATTCTTGCATAAAATATAATCTTTTGTTTCTTGCATGATAGTGTACATTAATTAGTTTGTTAGATTCTAGCTTATAAATAGATTATATTTTTTTAGATAGTTTTGCAAATATTCTTTCTGGAGTTCTATTTACAGAAATATTCTCAAAAACACTCCATGATGAAACTGGTTATTGTAATTGTATTGTTTTATTTAACTCTGTAGATGCTTATTGTCTTGCTTAAGTGGCCTATGATTGTGGCCCTCAGTTATTACCATTTTGACACAATTATGGCATTCATTAATGTATTTGAAGTGTCAATACTTT
>NW_021406430.1:0-423 GCF_001605985.2 Dendrobium catenatum | reverse complement strand
CCATTCGCCTGTTTGCCGAACGGCTGGAGAAGGCCTAACTATCCCGTTGATCTATTGGAGGTTATCTAAATGGTCCTTTTACAGTATACATCATTTCTTCTCGAGTAATCCCCTATATAATTCATTGATCATCCAAATAGATCTTAATTTCTTTAGGGCTAGCATGAGCTCTTCCAAACTCCATTTTGCAAGTTGTTTGTGTCAATAAATAATATGACCATTTTGATATTAAAAAATAATACATTATATTCATTAATAAAAAAATTATCATCAATAATCATCACTGGAGCCTATGCTGATTATATAAGCTAACTATTTATGTAATTAAAGTGATCATATTTGTAATAGTCCAAATTTTTAATTAACGAGATATTGTTCGTTTTGGTCTAAAAGCCTCACGGTTTTATTCTGTTGGCGTAACTT
>NW_021406429.1:0-300 GCF_001605985.2 Dendrobium catenatum | reverse complement strand
ACCTATAGTACAGATCGAAGCCTGCCATCCTAACTACTCAGCTCATTCTTTATCCTTCCCTTAGCTTGAAATAAAAGCATAAATGAGCTAAAACGACTCAGTAGGCTATTGCAGCCTAAAAAATAAAGCAGTAACTAAAACAAAAAAAAAAAACTCAAGATATTATGCTGTAAAATAAGCTAAAGTGTTATACAAAAAATTAAAAAAGAAATTGAAATTAAAGTAGAAGCTAAAACTAAAGCTAAATGAATTATAAGAAAATATTTACTTTGTTAAGATAGTTGCTATTTGCATGCTTTT
>NW_021406428.1:0-2161 GCF_001605985.2 Dendrobium catenatum | reverse complement strand
TTTCAAGAGAATTCATCCAATTCTTAGAATTTATAGAATCGATTTACTTTTGAATAGTCAATTTACTTTGTAAAGGCTATTCTTCTATTGATTCTTTTCCACCATAAAATGCCCTTTTCCAAGTAGGGTTTCAAATTTTCTTCTCAACTTATATTAATGATAACTCATGCTTTCAAATATATAGCTAATCCTCTATACTAGAAAGTTTTTAGGATTAAGTATTTTTATCAATGTTGCACTGATGGTGCCATTCAGGCTTTTATACATAAATTGAGGTTTTTTGTTGTGGCTCTACAAGTGTTGCTTCTTTACTAAATATTTTAGCTCTACCAGTTGAAGTTACATATTCTTTTCAATTGTTATATTATTATTGACTATAATTTTTAAAGAGGGACGTTGTACTTTTGAAGGGAGGATAACCTTAACCCTGAAGACTAAAGTGAATATTATAGATTGATTGGGTGTTTTATATGTGGTTTCAAAGGCTCACAAAACTTTAGTCTACTTTTTATACCATTATTGCATATTTTCATATAAAGTTTTCCTTAAGATCTACACCAAGTTCTATTGAAGGCCTTAGCTAACCCACTTTCTTGAGGGTAATAAATAGTTGATAATCTTCAATCTATGTTTTGATGTCTAAAAAAATTATTTATTTTGGTGCTCCCAAAGGAGGGACCTTTATCTGATATAATTTGATGTGAAATGTCAATCTATATAATATTTGGTTTCTAGGAAAAACAAGACATAATGAGCTTTTACCTCTCCTAATGGGATAACTTCAGCCCATTTAGAGAAGTAATCAATTGTAACTAAAATAAATGGATTCTCCTTAGAAGAAGGATTGTCAATAAGACCAATAATTTCTAATGACATAACTTTTGAAAGGCCACAAGGTAGTTATCAATGAAATCTATTTGGCGGTTGATGCAAAACTATACTTTGCACTTGACATTGATGAAATATACATGCAATGTTAAAGCATACATTTATTCTTAAAGGCCAATAATACCCATTCTATTGATTTTTAATTTCATCTTAGGTTTAGACTGATGAGTACCACACAATCTAGCATGTTCCTTGGTTGTAATCTTCAAGGCTTCATATTTTTTAAGTCAATATAACCACATTTAATGAAGCTACCCATGGTATATAGTGTCATTGACCAAAGTATAAGAGAGAGAACATGTCTAAATCGGGTCAGCAACAAATTTTTTTGAGGGATTTTCTTTTTTATAAGTATTTAATAAGGTAATATTATTAGTATGCTGCTTTAGTATCCATAGCCAGAACAATCTCTCCCACAGTAGGAGATTTTTTATTTATATATTCCAATTACATAGGTGACAAAATTTTGTGGTCCTATACTTCTATAAAAATTAAATCCTCTTACATATAAGTTAATTCCTCTTCAAACTTTGTTAGGACATATACCATAAAATTTCTTCCATGAGGTATCTAAAACTAATTTGTAATCAAAATAGGTTACAAAATTTCATTATATACTGGTGATAAGGGGAGCAATTTATATTTTAACACTTTATATATTCCAACAACATGATTGATAATGAGATATTAATCACTAAAATTTTTTATTTCTTTAATTTCCATGAGGATTATTAATTCTAGACATATTATTAGATCTTTATATTTTGCTTCATGATTTGTATTACATTCTAATAAGTGGTAGGAATGTAGTAAGATTTTCTGAGGTGTTACGAACATGAATCTAATTCTAACCTTCCTTGGAATAACCTGTTAACATTTTTTAGTCTTTTGAGGAGATGTAATACTATAAGAATATAATTCTCAAGTAATGCTTATTGATTCCTCTAAACATATATCATGCTTATCAGGTAGATTATTATTTTATAGGAGACTCGTTAAGATGACCTGCTAGGAAGTATTTTATGGCCTAACTGCTCACATCACGTAGAAGTATAAATGTAATTTCAAATTAAAGAGACCATCGTGTCAAGCATGACCATAATGTTGGATGGGTCATAAGATACTGCAAAGGATTAACCCTTGTATTAGATTTACTTTATGAGAAAACATATAATATTTAATTTTTGTGCGACAAAGATTAAGGTCAAAGAATTTTCTCAATTAGAGGATTTTTTAGCTCAAATATAATTAGAAACTGACTCAAATAGTAAAG
>NW_021406427.1:0-468 GCF_001605985.2 Dendrobium catenatum | reverse complement strand
TGACGATTCTGAGGCAAAGTTGGCCCAAAAAGCTTTTTGTGTCTTCATCTTCCCTTTCTTATACTTGGCTTTGTCCTCACCTTTTTCCTTACCTAGTTGGCTCTTTAAGTTGGGGCAATCAGCTTGAAGGTGACCTGGTTTCCTACACTTAAAGCAGATTGTATCAGATGAAACTTTAGTAGTTCTTGAGCTTTTACCTTTATTCCAATTATTTTGATGACGCCTTTATTTTCTTTTCAAAAAGCTCTTGAATTATCGGGTCTTCAAGACTATGTCATCTTCTTCCTCTACTGTAGAGCTTTCACTTTCTGAATTATTTACTTTCAATGCTACCGTCTGCTCCTCTTTCTTTTTACCTTCATCACTTTACCTTTGACTCACTCCTTGCTCGTATGCAATGAGTGACCTAAGTAAATTATTAATAAAATAAATGCTTAGGTCTTTAGATTCAGTGATGGCAGTAATTTT
>NW_021406426.1:0-540 GCF_001605985.2 Dendrobium catenatum | reverse complement strand
GGATGTAGGTTTGGTTTAGACCGAACCACTATAAATCGTATATTTTAATTTTTTTACTGCTTTTTATTTTCTGCATTTACTTTAGTGTTTTAAAGAATTATGGTTGAAAAACTTTTTATAAAAAAAATATCATGAAAGTTTAATTTCGGTTAAAATTATCAAAAGAGGGAAAATTTTTAACTAACAATTCACCCCCCTCTTGGTAGCCTTTGGACATTAACATAGGTCTAACAACCTATTCACTAGACTCAACAAGTGGTATCAGAGCTCCGTTTCAAAATCATAAGTTTAAACTACTTTTTGATTAACGTAGATGGCTAGTTTTGGAAATCGAAATACACCTGAGGTTTACTCTATTACTAGACCTCCAGTGTTTGACAATATACCTTTTAATTTTTGGAAAACTTGCATGTCTACTTTCTTACAGTCACTTTATTATCAAATGTGGATCCTTGTCCAGGAAGGTTATACAAAACCAACTAGATTAGTTGATGGAGTTAGGATAGAAACACCTTTTGCAAATTGGACTATAGAAGAACG
>NW_021406425.1:0-328 GCF_001605985.2 Dendrobium catenatum | reverse complement strand
TTGCTAGACTGTTTGATTGAAGTTATAAATAGCTCTGGTAAATTGTTAATGGATTGCTTGAAATTCTTTCCAAGTTAGATCTTGGGGCGTCACACAATCTAGAGTGCATTGGTGACGTGGCGCTTCCACATTGACCTCCAAACACGTCTAAACACCACACTCAATAAATTTTCATTTAATACAAACTAAATTTTCATACGTCCGTCGGTCCACTTCTTATGACGCCACAACCTATATTCCCTTCATAATTTCCCTCTTCCTCCCAGTCATGACTCATGAGTGGCTATACTGGTTTTACGCCGGAGGCCGCCATTTGATCGAGTTTCCC
>NW_021406424.1:0-228 GCF_001605985.2 Dendrobium catenatum | reverse complement strand
GTGTAATTTGGCTAGAACTTGCAGGATTCAAAGATCGACTAATAATTTTACTAACACCCTAAATTTTCATTTATATTTTGTGTTCATAATCATATTATATCACGTTACCGTTGTTAGATTCATTTTGTTTAGACATTCAATTCGACTATAAATTTATTAAAATCAAAATTCAGATGATCATAAATTTAATATCACAAATTTCTAATTCAAATACTATATCGAGATTCA
>NW_021406423.1:0-281 GCF_001605985.2 Dendrobium catenatum | reverse complement strand
AAAGTGGGATATTACATCCAATTTGGAAACAAAAAAAAGGAGAATATACCTTAAAGGATTATTCTCTTTTATTTAAAAAGCCAAATTAGGATGATTCAATATCCAAATAGAAAAGAAAATATCCCTCATAGGGATGAGTTTCTTTTCATTTGGATATCCAGAACCCGACGGACCCGAGAAGTTCGTAGAAGAAGAAAAGACAGAACGAGAAGATGAAGAAATGAAGAATCAAGGAACAGTATATCTTCAAAAATCACTTGCGTCATTCTTAGGATTAGAAT
>NW_021406422.1:0-251 GCF_001605985.2 Dendrobium catenatum | reverse complement strand
GAACTTGCGTAGAGAAGAAGAGGTTAGAAGCCAAGACGAAATCGAGAGGAGGAAATGGGGTGGAACAAGCTCTCAAGCTTTTCCAAGAGAAGATACCCTCAGGTTTTAGTAGAAACTTTGCTCGGATTTTCAACAACCTCTTTCCTACTCAAAACATATCTAATTTATAGGCAAAAGAAAGAAGCAAAACAGCCACAACACCTCCAACCAAAACCAATCAGGTTTGGGGAAATGAAAGGCCAAAAAACACC
>NW_021406421.1:0-579 GCF_001605985.2 Dendrobium catenatum | reverse complement strand
AGATTAGGTGTCATTGACATTACTGCATAAAAAAAAAAACAAAAATCTTCTTCTAAGACTGCTCCTGATCATCACACAATTACCAAACAAAAACTCTGAACTTGACTGTTATCATACTTTACGATACACATATCATACCGTACGATACATATATCATACCGTACGATACATCTCAATCTACATAACGTCCACCTACAAGAAGATTTCGGCTCTGTTGATCGTACTGTACGACCTACCTCGTACTGTACGATATGCATCCGATAATATTGCCTACCGTACTGTACGATATCTACTCTTCGTACGGGACGATCCCCGTCAGCAACGAATTGGGACAAATTAAATCTGGTTGGTACGACATTACTGATTATCGTCCGGTATCGTACTTACCTTTCGTACTGTACGATGCACATCAGCACAATGAAATAAGTATGAGTTAAAGCTGTTTGGTACGATTTTTATTATGGATCATACTGTATGATACACCTGTTCGTAAAGTATGAAACTTTTGGTCAAAAGTCATACTGAGGGCCTCGGGACGATCGAAATTCATCTGATCGTACTATACGATATGTATCATAC
>NW_021406420.1:0-321 GCF_001605985.2 Dendrobium catenatum | reverse complement strand
TGGCGATAATGATAATTATGTTTGATTTTCCCAAAGAGAATTAATTGAGAGTTTTGAAAACTTGATTTTTGAAAATTGATATGGTTTCTAAATCTCCTACAAGCACAAGCCCTCGTAGTTAATTACATCGAGTTAAAATTGATATGGGTTTCTAAACTTTGCTCATGATTGTTTAAGCGTGGATGATTATATGAGTCTCTGAAGTTTTTTTTAACTATATATTAATATTATTGAAGAAAATTATAAATATCTATATTTTTTTAAAAAATTATATGTAGATTGATGTTTGATGGATGAAGAATGAAGTTAGTTGGAAGTAAT
>NW_021406419.1:0-262 GCF_001605985.2 Dendrobium catenatum | reverse complement strand
GCGCGCGCGCCTTTTATTGCGCAATTTTAAACGTTGAGTGTACCTATGTGTATACAAATTACAGTGCACGTGCGGGGGTATTCTGAAATAATTGTAGACGCCTTCTGTCTGCTTATACGAATGTTACAGATCCGGTGGCGTGGGATTCTTGGTATTACGAGGTGTCTTCTCATCTTGATATTTTCTCCCCTTTTCTCATTCACCGAGGAAGGCTCTTCTTGAAGTTTATGAACATTATTTTGAAATGGACTCTTTTTAAGAT
>NW_021406418.1:0-236 GCF_001605985.2 Dendrobium catenatum | reverse complement strand
TCCATTTAATTGATCTATTCGAGCCTTGCTAATACTTGATATATAGACTATAGCGGATACCTTATGGCATGTAATGTGAAAATTAGAAATTTGTTGAATGGACCCTTTCTTCATAATGGCATTGATGCAAGTATGGTTATTGAAGCTTGACACTTAGAGAAGTTTGTACTTAAGATTGTGCTCCAGCATTCGATAGGTTTTAATAATGTTAGAAATGTTACAAGTGTACGTAAACT
>NW_021406417.1:0-517 GCF_001605985.2 Dendrobium catenatum | reverse complement strand
TTTATTGAAGACTTCTATGAAGGAGGGAATATGCCCACCTAACACAAAATTATTTGGCACTAAAATTTTTCCTTGAGATATTCTGCTTACACCTGGATTACTTTAGCTTGCGGTCTTAAAACTACAGATTTTTTAGTGAAAAGAGGCATTAATATCAACTTACATTGTGGGTTATTCAATACTTTTCCTGAATTAGTTTCTCATCTCTTTTTTGCATGTGATACCTATTTTGTGGTTACATCCTCTTTGATTTCGTGGATGTGTAGTTTTTTGTTGATGTCTAATCTGCTACAGCCTTTTTAACACATTAATGAAGCATCTAATTTTAATGTGGTTAAAAAAAGAATCTACTTCATAACTATTTGTTGTACCCTTTACTATGTTTAGGGATAAAGGACTAGTACACGTTTTGGATCAAACTACAATAGTTCTACCATTACTCGTATAATTAAAAAATCCATTCGATCCAAAAATAGCCAGTTGGAAGTACATGGATATTGTCATGAACTTAATTCCC
>NW_021406416.1:0-292 GCF_001605985.2 Dendrobium catenatum | reverse complement strand
TCACAAATCTCAAATAATTCATCATAGATTGGTTTACTTACCTCTTCCTCATCACTTTGTTCAAGATGATCTTCCCCCATTAAGCACAGGTTTGTTGTCTCTTCCTTCTGTTCAGTCTCAGAGGAATCAGTACCTGATTCTGCCCAGAATGCCTTTTGGACTATCTTCTTGTCCTTCCTAAACTTAGGTTTCTCCTCGCCCTTTTCCTTGCTCGAGTGATATTGAAGTGTTGGACAATCGGCTTTCACATGTCCAGGCTTCCTGCATTCATAAGAAACGACATCAGAAGATC
>NW_021406415.1:0-252 GCF_001605985.2 Dendrobium catenatum | reverse complement strand
CCGATCCTCTGTCGACAGCCCGACAGAGTTGACAAGGTTCAATCCATAAAGAGAAATGACCCCTAACACCCCAATGATGGCCGTGTTGAATGATTATCTCAACCGGAGGGGTTTCACAAATATTTCTCAAAATTCCACCCAAATGTCCATATCAAGTACTCAAAGCTCCACCCAAATACCCAAAACTCTACAAAACCCAAAAACTCTACAAAAACCCCAAAAATATTTAAAATTGAAATCATCCATCCGTAC
>NW_021406414.1:0-243 GCF_001605985.2 Dendrobium catenatum | reverse complement strand
AGGCGAATTTAATATGCAAAGTACAACAACAAAACCCCACGTTTAGCAATGAGAAGTTCACCTTGGGGCCGTATCACTCAAGAGGTAGTGGACTTTTGGCGGAGATAGAAGATCCAAGAGATGAAAGAAGTTACCACTAGGGAGAGGGCGCCAAAGAACTTCGTCGAAGGAAAAGTTTCCTGTTGGGATGGAAGTCGTAGACGACTGTTGAGGCTCCAAGTGTGCTTCGAAAGCCTTCGGTCG
>NW_021406413.1:0-233 GCF_001605985.2 Dendrobium catenatum | reverse complement strand
GGAGGAGGGGAGGCCGGCGGTAGAGAGAGGGAGAGGGGTGGGGTTTATTTTAGAAAATTGAAATTAATTTCAGTTTAAGGGATTTGTGAGGGAAATTGTTTGAAAAGTGATTTCCAATAAAAATGCAATTAAAGCATTAATGGAAAATTAATTGGGTGGAGCAAAAGGGGGAGCCGGCGGTGTAGAGAGAGAGGGGAGGGTTTAAAACTGAAAGTGATTTCAGTTTTAGTTCA
>NW_021406412.1:0-293 GCF_001605985.2 Dendrobium catenatum | reverse complement strand
AAGAATTTCCCAATGAGACTTGATGGTTGGGTACACCTTTTTGCTACACAAGTGATGTTTCTAGAAGGTGGGTGTTATGCTCCTATGGTGGAGAATTCATTAGAGTATGTGGAGTGGAGTCCAATTAATTCGTATGCAACTCCTCATCAATAAAACCAGCAAGGATCGTCGAATATAGGGTTTCCACCGTTGATCCTTAATTCAAATCAATTAAGATGAGTTTTCATTAAGGTTTTATAAGTACGCAGAGTATGCACATTTCATACGCGATCTCGACGCAGGTAATACGCAGG
>NW_021406411.1:0-765 GCF_001605985.2 Dendrobium catenatum | reverse complement strand
CATGTGTATGGTATTGCATTGTATGGATTTCCTGATATGCATTGATCTATTAATTTCTGATTGATTTATTGATATTGACGGATTTATCGTATTGGATTGATTTATTATTGAATGGATTTACTAACGGATTTATGGATTTCTGTTACTGCACGATTTCATTGATCTTGTATGTTATTGATTCATGGATACCGACACCGATATGAATATGGATATCATATTGATTCATGGATACATATACCGAGATTATTGATTCATCGTTATTATGGTTTCATTGATTCACGAACACTATTGATACTACTGATACTGAGACCGATACTACAGATTCACTGATACATTGATTCATAATACCGATCATTGATTGATTGATTGATTGGGTTGATTGTTTATTGATTTATTGATTTGATTGTTGTATATGATTTTATTGCATTGATTGATCGCATTGTTAGATTTCAATTGTATTTGCCGATTGTATTGATTTAATTTCAACTGCTCTTACGCTATATTGATTTGATTGTTTTATGGGATTCTATGCCGATTGATATCATTGACCGGATGAAATTATTTGACTGAATTGATTGATGCGATTTCACTGTTATAGCATCGTTCGTAATCGTCATTGGATTGTTCTCTTTGTGGATATGAATACATACGCTGCCGTACTGATAGGGAGCAAGTGAGATTGAACAAGTGATCGATTTGCAAGTGTATGTTTTGATAAGATTTCATTATATTGATTTGACTGATGTTATAGACTGATACGATAGA
>NW_021406410.1:0-306 GCF_001605985.2 Dendrobium catenatum | reverse complement strand
TCAAATGGATGTTAAAAGTATATTTTTAAATGGGTTAATCTAAGAGAATGTTTTTGTAGAACAATCTCTAGGCTTCGAAAATTCAAAATACCCTAATCATGTGTTTAAATTGAAAAATGCATTATACGGATTGAAATAGACACCTAGGGTTTGGTATGAGAGATTGAGCACCTTCCTACTTGAGAGATCTTTTGAAAAAGGGAGTGTGGACACAACTCTATTTTTGAAGAAATTAGGAGAAGATATACTCATTATACAAATTTATGCTGATTACATCATCTTTGGATCTACTGATAAAAATTTGTG
>NW_021406409.1:0-395 GCF_001605985.2 Dendrobium catenatum | reverse complement strand
ATTTAAATAGATATTTTTTTATTCACATAAAGATTAATTAAAGAAATTTGCATATAACGTTCGTATTTATATAAATTTTTTATACAATTATTCTCATCATAATTATTTGAAATTATATATTTTAAAAAATTAGCTTTATATTAAAAATTCCTTGTAATCCCTCACACATTATAACTATATTTTATAATTATTTAGTAGTAACTGTTACCAATTATTGAATGTAAATGAATGTTGGCCCTTTATAACGATACGTTAAGCAAATGCATGTGAAATAGACCATCCTCCAACATTTAACTTTCTATTTTAATAGGGAAAGCCTTATATCAAAATCTAACCCTAACACGAATATATGACTTTTGTAGTCATATTTGTCAAAAAAATTCGTGCTGTCTAAG
>NW_021406408.1:0-2813 GCF_001605985.2 Dendrobium catenatum | reverse complement strand
CTTTAAAAAATTTGCAACTTCTCTTTCTTCTCCCTCTGGCTCTCTGGCGGCTGAGGCCTCCGCTATTTGCGAGCGGGAAAGTTCCCCTTCTCGAATTAGCGCCCTCTTCGTGCGCAGGAGTTACGGGATTTCCCTTCCTTCCCCCACGGCTTTCTGACGGTTGAGGCTTCCGCTTTTTGCGAGCAGGAAACTTTCCCCACTCGAATTAGCGCCCCTCCTCGCGTGCAGGAGTTACGGGATTTACCTTTTTTCCCCCACGGCTTTCTGATGGTTGAGGCTTCCGCTTTTTGCGAGCGGGAAACTTCCCCTGCTCGAATTAGCGCCCCTCCGCGCGTGCAGGAGTTACGGGATTTTCCTTCTTTCCCCCACGGCTTTTTGACGGTTGAGGCTTCCGCTTTTTGCGAGCGGGAAACTTCCCCTGCTCGAATTAGCGCCCCTCCTCGCGTGCAGGAGTTGCGGGATTTCTCTTTCTTGTGGATTCTCGTGAGGCAATTAAAATGGGTGATCGCACTTCTACCAAGGATGTTTCCGTCATAGAAGATCGTCCTACTGCCCGTTCAGATGGTTCGAAGAAGGCTTCTAAGGCGAAAAGAGCCAACGACGTGGTTTCTACCATTACAGAAGACTCTATCTCTTTCAGGAAAAAGTATCATTTTCCTAATGATTTGGTGATGAAGGTGCCAGCGAGATCTGAGCGCGCATGCTCACCTCCTCGAGAATATGTGACAGTGTATGAATTTAGCTTGTGAGCGGGGTTGCGATTTCCGCCGCCGACCGAACTGGTGGATATCTTAACGGCTTGTGGATTGAGTTTGTCTCAATTCTCCTATCGGGCCATGTCGGTGGTAGTGGGTCTGATCGCATTCTTCAGAGAACATGGAGCGGTATTATCTGCAGAATGTCTATCCCAAATGGGGCGTATCTATACGGATCCGCAGGGCCGTATTTACTTCAGATCTAAATGGTTGGACATTCGTACTCGGGATCCATCCAAGGATTGGATTAGCGATTATTTCTTTGTGCAAAATGATTAGGGCCTCCAAGAAAGGTGGGGGGAGTTAAGGGAGCTACCTGTTCCCCTTCATGTAGGACCGGATGACTTGTTGAGCATGTTGAAGCTTCCTAATACCGAAGCTCTTCGTTACGAGATGCGCTCTCTTAGCAAATGCTTGGATGAGGAATATTTATTTAAGGTGGGACTATCCACTCATGCAGGGAGGTCATACGCACAGAAATTGAAGATATCTACGAAGGCCTCAGAAATCCTGATAACTCAATCTAGGCGAGGGAGATTCTCATACGCCTAAGAAGAAGAAGTCGAACGAAGTTTTTGCGGTTGGCGGCAAGGCCCCTCGCTTTTCTCCGTCCAGGATATATATCCCCGAGGATGTGCTGAAGCATTTAGTGCATCGATCATCGACGGATCGAAGACTTGGTGAGTTCACCTTCTTTTTGTTTCTATTGCTTTTGCATTTAATTTTGAGGATATACTTTTCACTTATCTTTTTCTTGCACAGTTCCTCGAGGCGAACAAAATCTTGGATAACTGGAACGATGAGTTTGTGAAGGTAAAATACCTCCAGAGAGAATACAAGAAGAAATACGGCGGCAGGGTGAAAGAAATGGAGTCAGTGGAGAGTCAGCTTGATGAATGTAGAACAGAATTGGCGAACAAGATTGCTTCATCCTCTTCTCAGAATGAGTGGATGGATCGTTTGCATATACAGTTAGTAGAGGCAGAGGCAACAAACAACCAACAACTGAAAAATATACAAGTCCTTGAGGCCGAGAATAAGAAACTTCTGAACAAATTATCGGAGAAGGTAGCTCAATTGTCACCATCTTCAGCGGTAGAGGAGTTCAAAAAATCTTATACTTTTAAGATTTTTATCGAGGATCAAGTCCAGGAAGCTCGCGATTATTTTTACGACGTAGAGGTGAAGGCCTTAGAAGCGGAGCTCATGCGGGATGGTTTCATTAAAGGCTTTATGAAGGGCGTTCGTGCCGTGAAACGCAGAAATGGAGGGGACATTGAGGGGTTGACCCCAAGCCAAGCTTCTAGTGATCCTTCTCTAGATTCTGGCGGCGAAGAATTGGAGAGTGATATGCAAAGGATCTTCGCGTTGGAAGAGGACGACGAGGATGATCTTGAGATTCTGTAGAATTGTTTTGATGTTTTCCGTGTCGCTTTTGCTTTTGTTGCGATGATTGTTCGTGTGTTGCTGCTGTTCGTGTGTTGCTATTTTTGGGTGGTGTATTTGATGTTCGTGGGTTTATGAAAAAGACAATTTTTTCTTTTTTATATATGTTGACTCAAATGTTGAGGAAGTTTTTCTAACCTGCATGAATGCGAGAGATATCCGCTTTGGGACATTTTGACCTATCCGAGGTTGTTAATCAAAGCATTTGCTTGATGATTTTAACCTGTGTGGAAGAGGTCGGACTAGATCCCCCTGGGATTAGTCGTCTATTGATTGAGATGCAACATGAGTTGTGTATTTCTCGAATCATAAGAGGAAGCTCAGAATATAAGAGACAGAGCAATGACAAAGCAAACATCACATTATTATATTATATAAAACAGTACGACAATTCTCTATTAAACTTAGGGATACAAAAACAAGTGTTTTTCTACAACAACGTGCAAAAACCTCAAAGAAAATACAAGGCACAGTTACAAAGCAAAACGAACGATATTACACATAACAAATAGTGACATCAATCTTCTACTGATAGTATTTGCGAAGGTTGTCCACATTCCAAGTTCGGGGAAGCGTCTTTCCGTTCGCATCTTTTAACTTGAAGGTCCCAGG
>NW_021406407.1:0-385 GCF_001605985.2 Dendrobium catenatum | reverse complement strand
ACACTCGGTATTGCTAAGTACATGCATGATACCGCTCAGTACCACTATGTAAATGCTCGGTACCGCTCGGTACATGCTCGGTACCACTAGTTACATGCTTTGTACCACTCGGTACAACTAGGTACACGCTCGGTACATGCTCGGTATTGCTAAGTACATGCCTGATACCGCTCGGTACTGCTATGTAAATGCTCGGTACAGCTCGGTACCGCTAGTTACATGCTCTGTACCGCTCGATACAACTCGATACAACTAGGTACACGCTCGGTTGCGCTGCCCCCGGAAACCCCTGCAAGGGAGTTGCCTCTTGACCCCGCGACCCCGCGACCTGACCGGGCAGGTCGAACCTTGCCAGGGGGCAGCGCCCCCTTGGACCCCCGGCAGC
>NW_021406406.1:0-285 GCF_001605985.2 Dendrobium catenatum | reverse complement strand
GACTCCATTCTAGGTCAACCATTACAAACAGACCAGGATATGGCCTCTATATCTCGACCTTCTGTGGCTCAAGTTTTGGTTCAACTAGATATTTCTAAAAAACATCCTACAGAGATTTTTTTAGGTTCTGAATTAAATGGTTATTTCCAAAAGGTTGATTTTGAAAACTATCCCAAATTTTGTACTCACCGTAGGATTCATGGCCATGGTTTGAGCGAATGCTTTAAATTACATCCGCACCTTATGAAGGATAAAGAAAGTGTTAGAATTTCTAAAGTGCAAGAG
>NW_021406405.1:0-212 GCF_001605985.2 Dendrobium catenatum | reverse complement strand
TTTGCAGGATTTTTGTGTAAATTTGACCGACTGCCGTTACTCTGCCCAATTTTTGTACGATTTCTAATTTTCCCGGAATTGATAGATTGAATTGATATGCGTATGACTATTGATATGATTGTTCTAGATTTCTTTAATACTGCTTATTGCATCGATTATTGCATTGAATTGATTGTTACTGAAAGACAAGTGGGAACCTGGTTGAACGTTGG
>NW_021406404.1:0-243 GCF_001605985.2 Dendrobium catenatum | reverse complement strand
CGGGTCATTCAGCGGATGAGTGTAACCGATCTTTTTTCTGGCTGAGAGTGAGAGCCAATTCCCGGACTTGAACTGCCAATGTTCTTCCTTTCAATAGAAAGAAGATAAGAGATGAACTTCACTCGTTTTTTCTTTTTCGGTCGGTTGGCATTTAGCTACTCTCCCGGCCAGCCCAATCGATATAGGACAACTTGGATGTGTTTCTTGGAGGTTGGCAACCGGCTACATGTCATGTTGGAGTTG
>NW_021406403.1:0-206 GCF_001605985.2 Dendrobium catenatum | reverse complement strand
AAAAAATTAAATTTTTTCACATAATTTTCTTAATACACTATTGTGTAAAAGCTCAAATAGCTTTCAAATAAATAAATACAATATTTGTGGATTCATATAAGCTGGAATACAAAGCAATGCACAACAATATCTAGTAATACATAATACATTTTAGCAAAAAAATCAAAATTTTCAACATAAATTTTCTAATGCACAACTATATAAAA
>NW_021406402.1:0-228 GCF_001605985.2 Dendrobium catenatum | reverse complement strand
TGTCTAAGGGAGCAGTTGGAACTCTTCCCGCTACTAGAGCAAAGGGATACCATTCAGCCTTCCGGCTGTTTTAAACCCCTTTCTGGTATCCCCCCCCCTGGGGTGGTTCTTTGAGTCCAAACTGGTGTTCTTGGGCACATGGCAGGGGGTCCCCTCGGCGTGACCCGAAGGGGCTTTCTATTCCTTTTTGATGTGTCTTTGTTTTCCTTTTTGGTTGTCGTTCTTGTA
>NW_021406401.1:0-385 GCF_001605985.2 Dendrobium catenatum | reverse complement strand
GGTCCTGGGTCAACCTGGTTGACCAGATCAACCAGGGTTGACCCAAACTGACCCAAATGCTTTTCAATTGATTTCAAATCAATACCATGTCTTCAAGGCTCAACCCATTGACTCATTTGACTCTCTTGACTGACTTGACCAAGTCAATCGTTGACTTGGTCAAACCAAGTCTTTAATAGTTTAAAATAACCTATTTATAGCCCATTAAAGCCCCATTCAATGGAATTAATGCCTCCAAGCATTTTGAAATTCAAAATCCCGCCCAAATCACTTGATCTAGCCTCATGATTGATGGTGGGTCGCATCCAAGCTGTTGATGATAGGGTTAGGGGCTTTAAATATGAAAATTTTTGTCTAATTTAGGATCTTTTCCAAAAATTCCCTG
>NW_021406400.1:0-361 GCF_001605985.2 Dendrobium catenatum | reverse complement strand
ATGAATATAATAAATAAATAATAAATTCATTTAATATTATATTCATCTTAAAATAAATTTAAAATTTTATAAATTTATTTTAATCAAATTTCTTGAGAATATTATTATCCAAATATTTCCTTTTTGTTAATTAGCATCTGCCGTTGGATATTTAATTTTAAACATTTCGGTTGAATCAATATATTTTCTGAATTTCATATATTTTTTTAACTTTATATTATAAAGATCAAATATGTTATAACATAGAAAGAAATGCAATTTTTTGACATGAAATATAGCATAAATAAATAAATAATTTGTGATATTGTATTGTAGATAAAATAAATAAAATTTCTATATATATTGTATTAATACACAAGGA
>NW_021406399.1:0-531 GCF_001605985.2 Dendrobium catenatum | reverse complement strand
CAACACTCATAGTCTTGTTGTGTCTATATGTAAGTTAGCACTGATCATCGGGTGAATTGCATTCATCACCAACTCTTCCCTACCTATTGACTAACAAATTATTGCATCGCTCACATGCATTTTAATATCTATTTATACCTTGATGTCAACTACGGGAATGTTATAATGTTCTTGCTATAATGATCTTGCAAATGTCTATCAAAAATCTTCTAGCATTGCAAGTCATTACTAATCAACATTGAAAATTTCATTCAATATAAGCCTCCATTGATTATATGATTCAATTCATTTGATTAGATTGAATCTTGCATGATGAATTGGCTTCTCCATTGGAATGAAGAATACTCATTGAAGACTTTGTGTTGAAAGCATGAGGATATTATTGTATCTCTCCATTTGATCCTTGTTGCATGATCAATGCTTAAGAATGAGAGCTAGAGGATTTATCCATCCTCAAGCATTGCTTGGAATTACTCTTCATTTATAGATAATTTTTGTTTTAATAACATTTGCATTCTAATTAACATGAAA
>NW_021406398.1:0-243 GCF_001605985.2 Dendrobium catenatum | reverse complement strand
CTTGGTGGATTCTCCTGACCTCACCCACACAGGTTAAAGTCGTCGAGCAGGGCTCCGACATACAACCTCGGATAGGTCTTACACCCTTGGTGGATTCTCCTGACCTCTTCCACACAGGTTAATGTCATCGAACAAATGTTCTGACATACAACCTCGGATAGGTCTTACATCCTTGATGGTTTCTCTTGACCTCACCCACACAGGTAAACGTCGTCGAGCAGGGCTCCGACATACAACCTCGGA
>NW_021406397.1:0-1105 GCF_001605985.2 Dendrobium catenatum | reverse complement strand
TTGTTATGTCAATGGATGCATGTTATACTTTAAAGATGATTTATTAGAGATTGTATGCCGTCATTGCAATGCACTAAGATTTAAACTAAAATCTGGAAATAAAAGAAAGCAGAAGGAAGTACCTGTCAGTATGATGTTCTACCTACCAATAATTCCTAGATTGTAATGGCTATATACATCCATGAGATCTGCTGCATATATGAGATGGCATAATGATCATATTCCGTAAGAAGGTGTTATTACACATACATCAGAAGCAGAGACTTATAGACACTTTGATCGTACACATCCCACATTCACAGTAGAATAAAGAAATGTAAGATTAGATTTATACGCAGATAGTTTTACTTCGTTCTGTCAGTCTGCTTCACCTTACTCATTTTGGCCCATGATACTCACTCCTTACAATCTTCCCCCAAAGTTATGATAACTACTCCTTATATATTTCTAACACTTATTATTCTAGGAACGCATAATCCAAAAGTAAAGATTGATAAATTCTTATAATCGTTAGTTGATGATTTAAATTTATTATAGGAAGAGGAAGTAAGTACATATGAAATCTCCACTAAACAGAACTTCATAATGAGAGCTGCATTATTTTGGACAATTGATGACTTGCCTACATATGGTATGCTCTCAGGTTGGAACAATTTAGGCAAGTTAGCTTGTCTATATTATATGAAACATATAAAATCATTCACTTTAAAGTATAAAAGGAAAAATACTTAGTTCGATTGTCATCGCATATTTTTACATCCAAGTCATAATTTTAGGCGAAATAAAGATACATTTACTAAAAATAAAATGGTGATGTTTCAACCTCCTCCAAGATTAAGCTGTGAAGAAAAATTTAAAAGAGTAAGATTCATGCCCACACTAATGGATTCTCCAATATTAGCTGAGTACAGATTGCCAGGATATGGTGTCAACTATAATTAGACCAAAAAAGAATTTTTTGGTCGTTGTCATATTAGAGAACAAATTTGATTAGACATAATTTGGATGTCATACATATAGAAAAAAATGTTTTGATAACATTTTCAATACAGTTATGAATATCAAAAATAAATCTAAAGATAATATAAAACAAGGATGAACAAAA
>NW_021406396.1:0-211 GCF_001605985.2 Dendrobium catenatum | reverse complement strand
AACTTCGAAGAAGGAATTTAGGTGATTACCCGCTTCGCCGCAAGCGTCGTGACGCACTCCCTCCGACCACGTTAAAAAAAGCGTGTATAGGTGGTCGTTTTGTCTCGACGAATGCGTTGAAACGAGTTCTCCGTGTTTTAGGGTTAGAGAGTTATACCTTGGCGGGGTCGTAGATGTTGGCACGAGGATCGAGGTGCAATCAATTATAATC
>NW_021406395.1:0-1211 GCF_001605985.2 Dendrobium catenatum | reverse complement strand
ATAAAGGCTTGATGTTGTTGTTGTTGTTGTATAGTTTAGTTGCAAATTCTGATGCAGACTATGCCAGTTGTAAGGTTGATAGAAAAATGACATATGGAACCTATCAATTTTTAGGATCTTCACTTATTTCTTGGTCTTCTAAAAAACAAAATTCAATCGCTTTATCCACTGTTGAAGCAGAGTACATAGCCGTAGGTAGTTGTGTTGCTCAAGTGTTATGGCTAAAGCAACAAATAGAAGATTTTGGAATTATGCTTAAAAATATTTCCATTAAATGTGAAAATACAAGTGCTATAAATTTAACAAAAAATCCTATATAACATTCACGAACTAAACACATAGAGATTAGATACCATTTTATTAGAGATCATGTTAATAAAGGTGATGTGAATATAGATTTTATAAACACAGATTCTCAAATAGCTGATATCTTTATAAAACCGTTAGCTGAAAAGAGATTTTGCATGTTAAGACGTATGCTTGGGATGTTAGATCCTAACATTAAAATTTCTTTTATATGTTTAATTATTCTTTTTGATGTTGTCAAAAGGGGAGAAGAACTATATATGTTGGTCATAATTCATTTTACATGCATATATTTATGGGAAGAATTATTCGCATATTTCTTAATTATTATATATATTTTTAATGCTTAAAAGTTATGATAAAATGGTCAATTTGCGCCTTTGTTATAACTATACCCAGCATAAATTTGTCATCATAAAAAAGGGGGAGATTATTGATATTATCTATCTCATGACCTATTTTAGAGATTTTGATAATAACAAACATATGCTTGGATGCTCTAATTTGTGTGCTAAGTATTTCAAGTATAATGATGTGCATTATAATTACTCATGGGATTTACATTGCACAACTCAAGTTCAATCAAATGTTGAGATTAAGATGGACCAAGATGGACAACTTGAAGGAATTTATATTATCATAGGAGTATGTTAGTGGTCCATTAATATCTACTTGCATGATTTGATTTGCTCACTATCTAAATATCTATTAATTATATATTAATCTTGATATAGAAATCTATAAGATTTCTTTATTAAATAGATTATAACCTTCATTGATTGCTTAATTGTTATCAAATATGGAAAGTTATTTAATTAGGAAATTAAAGGTAATAAGCTTATATGGCAAAACTTTTATTATGTGTTTATTTTAAATTGATTTGTTTTAAATCTATTTATTAATGT
>NW_021406394.1:0-250 GCF_001605985.2 Dendrobium catenatum | reverse complement strand
TAATTTAGAAGAGCATAAATCTTTGAAGAAGACACTGATCTGGTAGATAACTAAAAGCAGTTGATAGTAGACATTGCATGAAGATGTGACAATCATGTCTTTTCAATCCGAATAATCTCCCTGATCTTATGTCAACACACCTGCTTAGATTGGAAGAATATCCATCAGGTACTCGTAGAGTCTTCACCCATTCACAAATTGCTCGTTTTTTCTTTAAAGTTAATGTGAATGGAGCTTTGGGTTTGAGAAA
>NW_021406393.1:0-2900 GCF_001605985.2 Dendrobium catenatum | reverse complement strand
CGGATCGAAGAACAAATTGTATCTTTGCTATTTTATTCGTCTACTAGTGAAATACAAGTATTCTCGTGAGTTTCTATCAGTTTTTCTCGCTAGATAGCGCTGTTTTCCTGTGATTTCCTGCTGTCCACTGCAGAAAACAGCTGTTTTCCTGCTGTTTGCTACTCAAATTGGGATTAGGTTTGCTTGGGGACTCAAAGAATTCCTTAGGGTTACTTGCGAACTCAAGTATTTCCTATCAGCTTCCAGCTGTGATCACTTACCTTGTGCTCTCAGTTGAACATTCTGATGCTTTCTAAGTTTTATTCTGACAATATTTAGCCTTGTGACCACCTTCTTGACAGCTAAAACACGTTGCCCAGGTCCAAATAACACATCTCTCTATGAAACTTTTCTCTTCGATTGAAACTTGTATTATTCTTAGGTATTCAAACTTGTGTACCTATTGTTTGTTTGTTATAAATCTGGTTTTCTAGTTACTGTTACTTTTCTCATAACCTACTTTTTAAGGTCGCATTATCAAGCTCTCTTGGCTATGAAATTGAGTTTACCGGGAACAGTTAACATGGGTATTCAAATACCAACTCTCAACCTCTAAGGAAATGCCACGATTATTGTTCTTTATTCTGCTTTAAATTGTTAATAAAATGACAATGTCATATTTGAATATATTATAATCATAGTTCCTTTGTTTAGACTGACATGCTCATTCATAAATTTTGCATGATTAGTGATAGGACTTGATGATCAAAATAGCACACAACAATATAAAAAATAGCAACTCACTCCAAATAGATTCATAAATAATACAAAGATAGGTGTTTTTATTAATTTCCAAGCAAATACAAGATACAAGTTGATTCACTGTTCGAGAGGTGAATCGTCTCTTCCACAATTCCTAGAAGCTACTAGGAACCTAAATACCTACAAAAACTGCTGCAGAAATTCCAAATATAACATAAAAAATTCTAACCCATCATGATCTCCCCCCTTAACCAGCTCAAATCTCCTAATAAATGCCCCTTACATCTAATAAATACCCCTTACATAAGAGTCCCCCCTTTTCAAAAGAGTTTCCTCCCAAAGCCTCTTCTCCTGAGCCCCACATGGGCAGCTGGACTGTTTCTGCCAGCTGCATCAAATAGCTGCAGAAAAAGTAGTGTTTCTTAATAGCCTCTCAAATTCATCTCTCTTTAAGCTTTAGGTTATATGTGCGATGATTGTCCCACAAGTTATTTGCTCCAACATGAAGTTGATATGTTCATGTTCCATTCTTTTATCTTAAGGATGTCTCATTATCTGAATGCGCCATATATATGTACAAGCCAAGAATCTACTTCCCTGTGACCTACAATGCTTGAAGGCTTTAAGCTAGGTGGATTTATCATGTTAAATTCAGTTTGTCCTATAAACCTATGGGGCTTGGAATTCAGTTTCAGCATAATTTTTTAATGTTAAATTTTATTTACTACAATTTAATTTAACAAAGTTCTAAAAGAGGGATCAACACTGGAAGTTGTTACTTCATTGATCCTGTTTAGGTTGATCAAAGTTGATTTTATATAAAACCCAATTTTGAAATATCTTCATCACGCAGCATGTTGTGGGGATGAACCACCAAGAGCTTGTGGTGTAAAACTATAGTGATTGAACTACTATACTTAATTGAAGTTTGTAGCAAAAAAAAAAAAAAAGTTTCTTAGCTGCGTAGCTCTATTTCACCTTTTCTTTACCCCTCTCTTCTCTTTTTTTTTTTTTTCCATTGCTGGCTAGACAATATGATGACAGAAGTTGCTGAGGATGGAAGGGATGCTTGAGGGCTTTGTGTAAAAAAAAAAAGAAAGAGAAAAGTAGTGGGTGGAAAAGGTAGACTGTTGCAGTATTGGCTATCATAATGTGGACTCCTTTATGAAAATGACTTCATGGAATATAGATTTTGATAGGTAAGTTGTAAAAAATCTTACTACCTCGAAGACTAGGGATTCTTTCTGCTGTTCTACAGTACTCATTTGACTCCTGTAGTTAGGTCTTCTCAGGCTGATCAAGCCTCTTTTTCTATTTTAATTTCGGCAACTGTTTATTACAATGGAAGTCCTTTAGGAGTTGGGTGTCATTCAGCGGATAAATTATTGCATGCGGTCACCAGACGTTCTAGAGAAGAATCAGGATGCGCCATATCACCCTGGTACACAGCACCGGTACATAGCAAATGGTGACATGGCGCGCCCTGATTCGCATCTGGGCGGCGTTCGGTGACCACACGTAATAATTTCTCCATTCAGTGACTATGATAATTAATAGTTGGTTTTCACTTGTTTTAATGATGAGGATATTTTTGTAGGTTTGGTTGGAGTGTTTCTGTTGTAGACTTTGTAGTTTTCTTCTAGTCAATTTAAGCACAACTTTATGAACATTAATTTAAAATTTAGTTGGGTTCTTAAATATATTTTCTTTTCATCACTTTTTTGCCTTTTTCAGCCAGCTTTTACTCTAGTTACCATTTTTTATGTATCATAAATTTTTTATGTATTTACATATCTAACACCTAAATTTTTAGATTTACTTATATAACACTCAAATCTTTAAATCACATAAAAAATATCAATAATATTAACTTATTTAAAATAAAACATACATGTTCATACGTACGCTTTGTTATGTTTTAGTTATCAAGCTATTTATAAACAAATATAAAAAATTATGTTTTGGATACATAAATCCATTAGTATTTTGTGTTTTGTATGTTAATCTTTCAGAGGCAAATTATGGGAAGTTAAAGATGCATATGTAATTTCTTTATAATTTTATGTCGTTGCCAGGTCCCAAGTCCTGGATGAGAAAAGTGGAGGGTTGCGTTAGGTAGTCAACATCCAGCGTAAAACTTGTCGAACAATAATGACATG
>NW_021406392.1:0-213 GCF_001605985.2 Dendrobium catenatum | reverse complement strand
TTTTTTTTATGTGTGCAAATTTTCTTATCTTTGTATCACATGAGATTCATTTAAATGGGAACCTTACTGAAAATGCGGTCATTTATCTCAATTGTGCACAAACTAGAAAGTATAAATTCTCAATAACTCTTCTTTAGCCTTTACAAATCTTTGATCTTTATTCGTTTCTATTTGGTGCTAATTAAGGAATAAGCCTAATTATATGTAAGTGAT
>NW_021406391.1:0-265 GCF_001605985.2 Dendrobium catenatum | reverse complement strand
CAATCAACAACTTTAGAATCAATCCAAATATCATCATCAAAAGAACTCTTAGATTTGTATAAATTTCTTAATGCTTTACTTAAAACTGTTATTTCAATTGTCATTATTTTTATTTGTAAATTTTTTAATTTACAGGTCCAATAAAAATATTCATCGACATACATCATTTCTTTTGATACGTATTTGATGACAGATCTACAAAATATCAACACATTTGAGCAATCATTAGGAGATGTAATAAATATGATCAATTAGTATTTTGATT
>NW_021406390.1:0-257 GCF_001605985.2 Dendrobium catenatum | reverse complement strand
GGTGACCTTCTTGATCATGACCAAAGAACCTATAGACTAAGCCAACTTATCATTGACTATCTTTATGGACTCTCTGAAATTGGTCATGTCGAACATAAAAGAATGAAGAATATCGCTTTAGGACATCTAGTTTCCTACATTCTAGAGAAGAAATACGCTTTGGTTCATCCTGATCAAGACTATGAAGAACCGCTCTACTATAATGATGGATCATTTAGATCAATCTTCAATAAACAAGAACCAAGTAAAACACGTCT
>NW_021406389.1:0-219 GCF_001605985.2 Dendrobium catenatum | reverse complement strand
TTTCTAACGTAAATTATTACTTCATCATACAAATCTTTAAAAACTCAACATATATTTGATGTATCTTCTGTCCTTATGTCCAGAAAATTAATTATTGTGATACTTGATCAAATGTTCTTTTTGAGATCAATAAAATAAAATCAATCTTCTTTCATGATTCTATGAAAATTTTCAATAATTATTTCAACATAAAAATCAACTTATCCAACAAGCACAAAA
>NW_021406388.1:0-474 GCF_001605985.2 Dendrobium catenatum | reverse complement strand
GTGGTGTTCCGGCGGAGCAATGATGTCAAGCGATGGTCCGGCGGAGGTGAGGGCTTCAAGTGGTGGCCTGGTGGAGCACATGGCCTTAAGTGGTGGCCTACAGGGCCTTAAGTGGTGGTCCAGTGGAGCAACGACGTCAGGCGGTGGTCTGGCAGAGGCGAGGGCCTCAAGTGGTGGTCCGGTGAAGCAACAACGTCAAGTGGTAGTCCAGCGGTGGTCGAGGAGGAGCTTCTTTCTTCTTCTTTTTTATCTTCTTGCTTCGGTTCCCTCTCAAGAGAAATGAGAGGTCTATTTATAGATTTTCTGGAGTGGCATGACCCGTAAATAGATCAGGGGCAAATATGGAGTGATTCGGATGAACGACCGATATTGAATCATTCGATATTGGACCGTTTATGAGATATTTGAAGGTCTTAATGACTTCGGAATTCGGAGATCTTGGGCTTGTTGGATTCGTCTCGTCGAGCCGCTCGA
>NW_021406387.1:0-307 GCF_001605985.2 Dendrobium catenatum | reverse complement strand
ATAGAACGATCAGATGAATCCTTTCGCTACACGGATCCTTGGGTTGTTATAATTAATCCTACGCTTGGGTGCCCACCCTCAAAGTTTTTTAAGTCAGGGTATTTTAAGTATTTTAAGTCTGGATATTTTATGTATTTTAAGTCAGCATATTCTAGGTCAGGGTATTTTAGGTATTTTAAGTCAAGATATTTTAGATATTTAAAACCAGATTATTTTAGATATTTTAAGTCATGATAATCCAAATATGCTTTGATATTCATGCATGATCAAAACGATTTGTATGACATATCAAATATAACCAAAAGTT
>NW_021406386.1:0-209 GCF_001605985.2 Dendrobium catenatum | reverse complement strand
CTCACGCATGTGGTTGATTGCCTGACTTTTCTTTCTCCAGTTTTTCTTTAGTACCCTAGAGCCTCCGAATGCTGGTATGAACCATGCATGTTTATTCAGCCCTTCGGACCTTTCTTCCCTTTGAGTAGGATTTCCTAGTCGTTACTCATGTGCCAATCTCACTTTAGGAGAGGATAATGTATGATGCTTAATCGAGAGTTTTCTCAGGC
>NW_021406385.1:0-542 GCF_001605985.2 Dendrobium catenatum | reverse complement strand
CATCGGGTTTATTGTGTGATAGAAAAGTCCCCCTCAAGCTTAAGGGAAAATTCTATAAGATGGTGGTGAGACCTGCAATGCTTTATGGTGCCGAATGTTGTTCATTAAAAGAGAAGCATAATACTAAGTGTTGCAGAGATGAGGATGCTTAGGTGGATGAGTGGCTTGTCCGTTAGAGATAGGATACGAAATGAGCATATACGTGAAAAGATTGGAGTAGCTCCAGTGGAAGATAAGATTAGAGAGGGTCGCCTTAGATGGTTTGGTCACATTAAACGGAGGCCTTCCGACCCAGTTAGAAAAATTGAGGTATTAGATTTGACTTATGTTAAGAAAGGTAGAGGTAGAAAATATTAGAAATGATCTTTCTTTATTAGATTTAAATAAAAATTTGACTTTTAACCGAACACAATGACGAAAAAGAATTCATGTAACCGATCCCACGTAGTGGGACAATGGCTTGTTCTTCTTGTTATTCTATTAATAAATGACAATTGACACATATGATATACAATTTCTTTTATTATCAATACGCATTTGCA
>NW_021406384.1:0-309 GCF_001605985.2 Dendrobium catenatum | reverse complement strand
AGTCAAATGCTTTTTTGATGTCAAGTTTTGCACAAAAACTCTTATGAGTGCCTCTAAATTCCCTAAGAATTTCAGAAGCCAGAATGATGTTATCAGCAGAGCAGCGGTTGGCAATAAACCCAGCTTGACTTTCATGTATGATGAGGGGAAGAACTTTCTTTAACCGATCAGCCAAAATTTTAGCAATGATTTTATATAACACATTACAAAGAGAGATGGGCCTGAAATCATTTATAATAGAAGCATGTGAAGTTTTTGGAATCAGCGTGATAGCAGTAGCCTTAATCCCTTTAGGGAGACAACCAGAAG
>NW_021406383.1:0-240 GCF_001605985.2 Dendrobium catenatum | reverse complement strand
TTAGAATGTGAAAAATTGTTGTCAGCATTATAATGAATACGGAAATAACGTGGAAAACAATTTTTTTGCATTTTTCATTTTCTAAAACAAGAGAACTATTTAACATATTCTTAGAATATGAATTTAATTTTACTTATATACTACTTTTAAAATTAACTCTTAAATATACTCATTTGAATAAATCATAACAGAATCTACACCTTTTTATAATTTCACACTTTTTCTTTAATCTATCTCTAA
>NW_021406382.1:0-353 GCF_001605985.2 Dendrobium catenatum | reverse complement strand
GTTAACCATTAGGACATAAGCTTAGGTCTAACAACCTAATTCATATTAAACAAGTTTCAACAAGTGGTATCTGTTGCGGATCTATGATTTATGATTTTGATGATAACAAACATTCCTTATTTCCCTACGCTTTCCTTTTGTGCTAACATTTCAGGTTCACACGATCGGACTACAATTTGGAACCAGCTCAAGATTTGGTAGACTAGGACTGAGTCAATTTGTAATCTTTCTCTTTTCTTGAGTTTGTTGTATTTGTTATGAGACCTATTGATTTGTAACTTGGAAGATTTCCTACTATTCCCTAAAAGATTTTTAGTTTTGATAATATCGGCCGGGATGATATTTATATCGTC
>NW_021406381.1:0-202 GCF_001605985.2 Dendrobium catenatum | reverse complement strand
GATTCTAGCATTACCATGCTTATTATTACACCAAGTGTATTTAGGACCAATCACTCCTAAATCATGGTCTTGGTTAGCCATGAATAGCTTCATCTCCTTAGACCCTTTGGTCATGAAAAAACGTTTACCACCTCTCTTGTCATCCTTGGAAAGAAGATAATTAATGTCTCCTCCCACAATTGTAGGGACATCAACCTTTATA
>NW_021406380.1:0-906 GCF_001605985.2 Dendrobium catenatum | reverse complement strand
TTATCGAATCTTGAATTTCTAACCTTTACTGGGCTCTACGTTGTCAATCCAATTCTACTAAAATTTTGATTAAAACTAAGAGGTAACTTTCTCATTTTAAGATTTTTTTTAAGATTTGAAAGGTTCTTTTTGTTTTCTGTGCCTTATCTCTTTTTGATAATGTCAAAGGGGGAGAACGTACTTGTATCCCTTATTTTCTTTTCAAAAATTTAAAATTACAAAAATATTTTTATCTCCCTTATTTTTTTTTAAAAGCGGTATTCAAGTGAGGGGGAGATTTTTGAAAATTCAAATTAAATTGTTTACCATCATCAAAAAGGGGGAGATTGTTACAGATCTATGGCTTACGATTTTGATGATAGCAAACATCCCTTATTTTCCTACGATTTCCTTTTATACTAACGTTTCAGGTCCACACGATCAGTCTACAATTTGGAACCAGCTCAAGATTAGGTAGACTAGGTCTATGTCAGCTTGTAATCTTTTTCCTTTCTTGAGTCTGTTGTATTTGGTGTGGCTATAACTTGGTAGAAATTCTCTTGCTCCCTATATGATTTCTGTTTTTGGTAACATCATCCGGGACGATATTATTATCGGCCTGGACGATCTGTCCAAAATCAAACACTCTAATTAGGGCATCCTCATTAAGGCAGCCGTCAACTGATCGGCCTGGACGATCGTTGTATCGGCCAGGATGATATGTTCAATTAAGAAAGAATCAGCCGCCATGATCAGATTAGGCATTAAATATTTTAGGCAATCGGCCAGGCCGATATAACCATCATCCAGGACGATCTAACTCAATTATGCCTAAAATGATCTGGTATCATTGGAAAGAATTAATGGCTGCTTGATACGATCAGATCAGCCAGGACGATCGTGAGATCGGCCAGGACGATAGCCTGG
>NW_021406379.1:0-301 GCF_001605985.2 Dendrobium catenatum | reverse complement strand
AAGTGAACCGTATATGTTGGCGTTGACCTTCCTGACTCCAGGAAGATACAACTCTAGGGTCAAGTAACAGAACCAGATCAACAATGATAGAGAGTCAAAGATAGCAAATCACCCTATCTGCCCAACCAAAGTGGAAGGATAGGAGATGGAGGAGAAGATATCATGCTCACATGAATAGGATTGAAACAAGATTACAAAAAATCCAAAAGGAATCCAACAATCATTTAGAGCATAAATCTAAGATAATGTGAAGAGAAGGGAAAACAATGATAGTTTGAAAAACAAAGGAAATATCAGAGAG
>NW_021406378.1:0-235 GCF_001605985.2 Dendrobium catenatum | reverse complement strand
TGAGTGCGCACAACTTTTCATTTGAGAGCTTATACACGCCTTCTTTCCGCTAGCACGGGTATTGCGGATCCAGTGGCATTGCTTTGTAGATTTGTGGACGCCTTTTGTCTGCTTGTATCAGTGTTGTAGATCCGGTGACGTTGCATTATAGATTGTGGACGCCTTTTGTCTGCTTTCATAGATGTTGCAGATCCGGTGGCGTTGCATTATAGATTGTGGACGCCTTCTGTCTTCT
>NW_021406377.1:0-214 GCF_001605985.2 Dendrobium catenatum | reverse complement strand
TCCAGGTTCTGTTGAGCTTGCAACCTGATTTCATCGAGTGCTTCAAGCTCCTCCATTTTTAACCGAGCATTTTGTTTTTGAGTTAGCTTATTCTGGATAGCAACTCGAAGTGATAGTAGTTCAACATCTAGTGGAAATACTGCTTCAATTCCAAATACAAGTGAGTAAGGAGTGACTTTAATCGACGTCTTATAAGTTGTATAATATGCCCACA
>NW_021406376.1:0-202 GCF_001605985.2 Dendrobium catenatum | reverse complement strand
TGGGAATCTCTCCTTAGGTCATTCATGACCTTTGGAGTTGATTTCAAGGAGTTTGGAATCTATTTGGATTCAAACCAACAAAGGCCCTTTAATTAAGAATTTTTAATAATTTAATAAATAGTCAAAATTTCAAATATTCATAACGAATTCAAAAAAATTCTAAATCAGTCAAACTCACTTGCATTCAACTCATAATAATTCC
>NW_021406375.1:0-743 GCF_001605985.2 Dendrobium catenatum | reverse complement strand
CGTCATTCAAATTGACAAGAGGCATAAAATGAGCCCTCAAAATTTAATGCTTTCCATTATTGTAATTCTTAAAAGCTTAAGAAAATCTTTGATACTTTCGATACTTCATTTTGAAAAATAAGATTCCGGATTCAATAATTCTTGCATTAATCTTCTATTAGTATATTTTATGAAAGGAGTTTTGAAAATTTAATGTTTCTTTTTCTTATTTATTTCTTGATATGGATATTAGATTAAAAAGTTTTTGAGTCTTTTTAAAGAACTTGAGTTTGGATTAACAATTTATGAATTTCTTACTTTTTTCTGGATTATGCATTGTCAATCCATTCCTTACTAAGTTTTTGATTAAAACCAAGAGGTATCTTTCTCATTTTAAAAATATTTGTTCTTCAGTAGATCAGGGAACATTTTTTTTTTCTTTTGGTCGTTTTGTTTTTTATGCCTCCTCTCTTTTTGATAATGTCAAAGAGGGAGATCGTAATGTTGAATTGTAACGTAATGTTGAATTTGTATCCTTTTTTTTCTTTTCAAAAAATTAAAAACAACAAAAACATTTTTTATATCTCCTATTTTTTAAAAGGGTTTATTCTAGTGAGGGGGAGATTAGGAGATTTTTTTTAAATTCAAATTGAATTGTTTGCCATCATAAAAAAGGTGTAGATTGTTGCAGATCAATGATTTATGATTTTGATGATATCAAACATTCTTATTTCTCTACGACTGCCTTATGTACTGATATTTCA
>NW_021406374.1:0-316 GCF_001605985.2 Dendrobium catenatum | reverse complement strand
AAATGGAGCCAACCTCAAAAATTGTCATGGAGCAAAAGAAAAACAATCAAAACCACCTGCAAAATAGCAGTTGTTGCAGAAGATGAAAATAGAGTAATCCAGCCACTCCAAATGGGGGAACCAAAGGAAACCAACAACTCAATAGAGCCAATAGAATGAAAGCTCAGCAACCCCTAGCCATCAACAAAATCCAATCAACAGAAACTAGCAAAAGATCAATAACCTGCAATAAAAAAACAGAAAAGCCAGACAAAATAAAGAAAACTAGATGGAAACAGAGTATGGTTTTTTTTTTTTTGACAAGGAAGCATTGTCC
>NW_021406373.1:0-356 GCF_001605985.2 Dendrobium catenatum | reverse complement strand
GGAAGGGGATGCATAAAGACGTGGAGGAGATGGTAGCAGGTTGTGAGGTTTGCCAAAGAAACAAATACATGGCCATGGCCCCAAGAGGTTTACTACAACCATTGGCACTTCCAAACAAAGTCTGGGAGGAAGTGTCCATGGATTTCATCGATGAATTACCCAGGTCAGAAGGATTCACCGTGATACTGGTAGTGGTGTACCGGCTTAGCAAATATGCACACTTCATTCCACTCAGACATCCCTACACCGCAGTTACAGTAGCTTCAGCTTTCATCAGGGAAGTGATCAGACTGCACGGAGTACCAGAAGCGATCGTATTAGATAGGGACAAGGTGTTCCTCAGCCATTTCTGGAGG
>NW_021406372.1:0-231 GCF_001605985.2 Dendrobium catenatum | reverse complement strand
AATCAGATCCAAAAGAATCACAATTGACAGCAGTTAAAAGGATTTTAAGATACTTACTAAGAACATAAAACTTAGGAATTTGGTATCATAAATTTATCTCTTCATTTGAAATTGTTGGTTATTCAGATTATGACTTTACAGGCTGTAGAGTGGATAGGAAAAGCACTTGTGAAACATGTCAATTCATTGAAAAATTATTAGTTTCTTGGTCCAGTAGAAAATAAAATTCAG
>NW_021406371.1:0-289 GCF_001605985.2 Dendrobium catenatum | reverse complement strand
GTTAGGTTTTTTTTCAATCTCCATACTCTTTTTTCTATAATGGGATCAAATGTTTACTATTCATGCCTTTCTCCATGCATTCATTTGGTGTTGATTTAGGGAAAGCATATGATAAAGTTTCAAGAGAAGTGCTATGGATAGTTCTTAAAAAAAAAGAGTTAATGCTTATACATGAATAATTAAAGATATGTATGCATGAGCTATTACTTGTATTCAAATACAAGGCAGTTTGACTAAGTATTTTCCTATTTCAGTTGGATTACATCAACGATCGGCCTTAAGCCCATAT
>NW_021406370.1:0-206 GCF_001605985.2 Dendrobium catenatum | reverse complement strand
AAATCGAGCACACATTAATTTGAACTAGTTATTTTTCTTACTACGAGAAAACTCGAAAAATTATTCCAAACTAAACATTAATGTAAAACCATTGTTGTAGGCTTCAATCCATATAAAGATGTTGATTTTTCTCTATAAGAAATCTATGATTTGCACCAAAATACATCCTTTTTTTATCACAATTAATACCTACCTAACTTCATTAA
>NW_021406369.1:0-802 GCF_001605985.2 Dendrobium catenatum | reverse complement strand
TAGGTGAGAATGGAAATTCAATTAAACTTAAAATCAAAAGAGAAAACTATAACATGCTTTGGGAAAATTTTAACAAAAGAATCATCAATCATAAAATAAGTTGTGCTCAAAGAAAAGCATACATTTATCTCAACTTTCAAATGCATAATCCTTTCATAACCTTTTTCCTTTCTTTCTTTTTAAAATCATGCCTCAAGGGATAATCTCATTTGCATGTAACATGTGTATGAAACATTCATAATAGTTTAATATGCATATAACTATAACACCCGTCTCAGGAGTATCACTTGTACTGATCAGGTACATATAAATTGGCCATTTTCTTTTCCATTGGTTCATAGGAACCATCCTTTTCCATGGCTCATAAGAGCCTCCTTTTCCATGTGATACTCCCGCGTCAACATGCACATACATCTATTACTTAAATAATCATAAAGATGCTCCATGTAGAATTATCCATAAGCTATGCAAGTGTATGTTTCCTCAAAGATGCGTATGCTTGCTATGCTTATATGTACATTGCATGTAAGGTAGAGAAAGTCATGTAGAGCAAGTGTATGAAATAAGTATGTAATCCAATCATAAGTTGAGCATTTCATAAGGGAAACATTTGTAATTGCCTCAAGTATCCATAAACTTACAAAAGAAAAGTTGAGACATAAGAGTTCAAATGGGAATAAATGATTTGTCAATTTCTATGTAATTCAATGAAATAAAAGTTGTGTAACTTTTAAAAGAAAATCCATTCCACCTACCTCAATCCGTATAATCCTTTCCTTTGACCAATCAATTCTTTCCCTCC
>NW_021406368.1:0-880 GCF_001605985.2 Dendrobium catenatum | reverse complement strand
GGGATTTTTTAAAATGTATATGATTACAGTTCTGTGATAATTACTTAACTGATTAATAATTATCCTCATTGAGATCCTTCTGACTTCTTCTTATGCATAACGATTAAAATATTTGTGTGTGTGTTTGAATGACTTTCATTAGCTAATGTACTAATTAATGCAAATATTTTATGTTTGATTTAGAATAGGAATTAAGAAGGAAATATTAATGCTCAAATCAAGTGCATGCTTTACTCTTTTATGTTAAATGTTATAATATATATAGAAATACATTTTGCTCTCATTTGGTTATGCCAAGTCTCTCAAAAATTCAGAACTTGCATCTTCGTTTGAATGCAACCATTTATCTTTGAAATACCTATCAAGATTGGCCTTCCGCCAACACCCTCAGGCGGACTCCGTAGGCTTCTCTGCTTCCTTCATACATCACGTTTTCTTTCTTCTGTAAAACCTTGTGTTTGTTGTTCTTAGGGGCTTTTGTTTTAACTTTGAGGCTGCTTTTGTTTTTGCATTTGCATGATAACTAAATATTGGGTGTGAAGTTCTTGCATGTTATATTGTCAATTTATCAATGCAAATAAAAGTTGATTTTTGGCATTGAAAGGCAATTTTGAATTATGAAACAGCTGCATTATTAATTGGTTTACTGTAGATAATCTTCTATTTTCTCATGAGTGCCATTGCCAGTGCTCTCTAATTGGTTTGCTTATTCAAAGAGTTATATGGATATCTCTTCAAGTCTCTCAAAAAGCCACCTGTGAGAAATTTTCAAATGAGGTTTGGTGATGAAGTAACGCTTTTAAAAGCTCGTGTTGTTGTTAACCTCATATTAATTTTCAGCTGAATACCTCAAAAATGTTAAAATTTTACAGTAATTGCA
>NW_021406367.1:0-340 GCF_001605985.2 Dendrobium catenatum | reverse complement strand
TCGTCCTGGATGAACAGTATAAATTGTGGAATATCATTCTGAACATCGCTCTGAAAAAGAGCTGTCCGATATCCAATCATCCAGCATATCGTCCATGACGATCCTGAGACCATCCAGGCGATTTAATCATGCAACCAAGTCTTAATTACTTTCCTTAATTATTAGATCAATTTAGGCATAATTGAGTTAGATCGTTCAGGACGATGTGGATATCGTCCTGGCTGATTTCCTAAAATAAAGAATACCTAAACTAATCATGGCGGATGATTCTTTCTTAATTGACCCTATCGTCCCAGTCGATATAAGTATCGTCCATGCCGATTGGCTTAATGATGGTTAC
>NW_021406366.1:0-748 GCF_001605985.2 Dendrobium catenatum | reverse complement strand
CAGCTGCTTCTCACCGCCTCCATCACCCTCTGTTGCTTACCATTTTCGCCACTCTCTGCCTCGCACCACCTCCCCAACCTTCTGCTGCTTATCACCGTCGTCACTCCCCGCCGGTTGCACCCGCCACCAATCGTCATCATCACCGTCGCTACTCATAAACCTCCACCACCGTCAGCTGTCGGCAGTCGGCCAATACTGCTGGCCTCCACCATCTATGAACTTCACACTACATGCATTTCACATCAAAAATAAAATTAATTGTCTTTACTTTACTCTTATTCATACAACTTCAAAATATTCCTTTTATACAATATTCATTTTTTAACCAACCAAATAAACCCTTAAAGTAAAACGGGTGCAATATGAAGTAATTTGATGTTCGTGGCCGACAACGACTAGTGCTGTTGATGACGGGCTGTTGGCGGGGTTGTCGCGGGTAACACTTGGTGGTGGTGGTGATAACATTGTTTACTTGCAATAATAATAATAATAATAAACTCAATCAAAATAAGATGAGTTTACAATACATCAAAAAAGGAAGAGCAGAGGGAAAAATATCACTAAAATTTAGTATTGTAGTCTTTTTAGTAAAGTAAACAAAATAGGTAAGATAAATTTTTTAATCATAATAAAATTAATTTTTTGAGCTTATTTTAAGATTAATGTAGTATAAATTATGATTAATTATTCTTAATATTATTAGAATCTTAAAATAAATTTAATCATTTAAAATTACTTATTAATTTGA
>NW_021406365.1:0-236 GCF_001605985.2 Dendrobium catenatum | reverse complement strand
TTAAGTTGTAGAAGAATCTATATATTATGAGTAGATTAGGATAACCAACAGCTAAATCAAGTATGGAACACAAAGTTGGATATATTTCTGACCTCAAATTTTCTCATGTAATTGGTAGGACAATCTCCACCTCTTCATCTTCTTCTTCCTCCTACAATAGCAAAGATAATTGAAATTTCATATATAAGTCGTTTAGGATACCAAACAAATGTGTTCTACCTCATGGATAAGAATTA
>NW_021406364.1:0-227 GCF_001605985.2 Dendrobium catenatum | reverse complement strand
CGTAGTGGGATAAGGCTTGTTGTTGTTGTTGTTGTTGGTGGTGCATCATATTATATGATATAAATCATACTATATGATATAGATCATACTATATGATCTATTGTTATAGAAATAAAATAAAATATTTTATTAATTAAAGAAAACTTCTAGTCTATCTATATTTTACTAAATGATCTGTTATAATAAGAAACCCTGCCATTTATAAATTTAGGCAAAAATTTTGAATT
>NW_021406363.1:0-234 GCF_001605985.2 Dendrobium catenatum | reverse complement strand
TATACCTTACTAGCCAAACTCGATAAGGCCAATGCTCGGCTCGACTCGACTTGTTTACACCCCTACCAATGGCTACTTATTATTGAAGCAAATTAAAATTAACATTTCCAGCTTCTTAGATAAATATAAATATTCATTTTAATTTAAAAAATAGTATAATGAAAGAAAAAAAGAATTAAAAAAATTCTTATTAGCAAATTTGGAGATAATTATTAAAAATATATTTGTTGCTCA
>NW_021406362.1:0-436 GCF_001605985.2 Dendrobium catenatum | reverse complement strand
AAATGCTGAACTCGAACCCGACCCGTTTCGGGTTCGAGTTGACCCTAACCCGAAATTTTAGGGTCGGGTTTTTGGGTCGTGTCAAATATTGACACCCCTACCATGAAGGTCAGCACAGGTCATCCATAAGTGACAGTAAAATGAACACACCAATCAACAAACCGAGGCACCAAGGTTGCCAATCAGCCAAGCCAAAAAGGGGGAAGCAGGGGCCTCCTTATCATAGTCCATCCAACAGGAAAAACACCAAAGCAATTTACCATAAACACTAGCCCAATTACTTCCTACCTCCACGTTTATGTTTACCACGACCACGTCCAGCAAAACGGCATATCACATCTTTGTCAAAATCATGAAAATCCCCTTCTTCCCCACTAGAAAGAGAAGAAAGGGAGTCATCTAAAATAAGCCAGTCAGTTTGTACCAACTCAGAGTT
>NW_021406361.1:0-207 GCF_001605985.2 Dendrobium catenatum | reverse complement strand
TGATCCATGTTTGATAGGGTTAACCATTTAAAAGCCCATTTAGAGAAGTTGTTGACTATGTTGACCAGTCAACTAACCCTCTTGACTGCTGAGGTGGCACATGGGAGAGTCTTGAATGCTGGTGTGATGGACTTAAAGCTTGTAAATTAAAGTTTGAATGTATATGAGCATGTGAATGGGAATTTGACTATGATTTTGGGTTTGATT
>NW_021406360.1:0-539 GCF_001605985.2 Dendrobium catenatum | reverse complement strand
AGTTTTGGGAAGTCTTTTAGGGTGTTTAATAAGAGAATTTTGGTGGTGGAAGAAACTACTCATATAGTGTTTGATGAGTCTGATCCTAGAAAGCATAGAGTTGAGGATGATGATGATGTTGGAGAGATTACCATTGGAGTAGAAAATTTATAGAAGAGGATAGAGCACTAGAACACTGAAGGAGTAGGAGAGGTTATTCAAGGAGTAGAAAATATAGATCTGGAGGAAAGGGTTAAACCTTCACACACTTTGCCTAGAGATTGGAGATACTCTTCGAGTCACCCTAATGATCTGATCTTAGGAGACCCTTTTGATTGAGTTAAGACTAGACATGGACATAGGAAGGAAGTGAACCACTCTTTATTTATCTCAATGACTGAACCCACCAACATAAACCAAGTACTTTCTGATGAGTTTTGGATCTTAGCAATGCAGGAGGAGTTGAACCATTTTTTTAGGAATGATGTTTGGGAGCTTGTAAAAAGACCTAAGGGACATAGTTTGGTTGGAACCAAGTGGGTCTTTAAGAATAAGGTGAA
>NW_021406359.1:0-718 GCF_001605985.2 Dendrobium catenatum | reverse complement strand
GCTCTACGTCCGGTCAGAGGACGTAATAATTGTTCGTAAGAGAGAGGTTTATTATAAAAGTTCTACTAAGAACACATCATCAATTTTTAGCTCACTAATAAATATAAACCAAACATGTATAAATAAGGGTGAAAGGAAAGTGATAAACTTATAAAAAAAAATAAAAATATATATAAGGATGCAAAATTATCTAATCGTTTTTCATAAACTTGTTTGTTAGTGTTAGAAAAATTCAACATAATCGGATGAAAATAGCGGGAGGTCAAAAGTTTTTTCGATTTTTGTAAGGGCAAATTGCGTGAAAAAAGGTCGACTATGGGCAGAAAATAAAATTCAGATGAGGCGGTTACAAATAACCCTTACTATATTGATAGTTTTAATTTTTTTAGGGGGGCAATTGCCCCCACTCAGCAATACATAGTTCCACCCTTGTGTATAGAGTACCTCGGAGCATAGTGTTTATGCCAAATTTGTTTGATCCACCCATTCAGAGCCCGGTTTTAATATCAGAGGAGCTAAAGTTTTTGAAAACCATATGTTTGCATCTCTCTCTCGAAAAATTATTGTGTGGATGTCGGACCGTCTGGAGGCGAATCAAAATACACCACATCACCTGATACACAACGGTACACACCTGTGGTACATAACAAAAAAATGACGTGATGCATTCTAATTCGCCTCCGGACGGCATCCATATCCCCATAGAATAATTTTTCAA
>NW_021406358.1:0-248 GCF_001605985.2 Dendrobium catenatum | reverse complement strand
GGATTTACCACCACCTCCAAGAACCTCGAAGTTCATTATCCAACTCCAATGAGTCCCAGCTAGACCTCCTCCAGTTTTGATTGAGTCTTTGGATGTTCAATCCAGTACTCCAGCTGTTACAGTAAATAGTTCTCTTACAGTCAGTCTAGTTCCTGATTCAGTGATGATTCCAGTTGATGATCTAGTGGTTGATAGCTTAGATCCATGTGTAATTCCTGGGCTTCCTACACAAGAGTCTGAGGACCTTA
>NW_021406357.1:0-223 GCF_001605985.2 Dendrobium catenatum | reverse complement strand
AGGACGTCGGGGATGAACGTCGGGTCTTAAGGCGGTGGTCCGGCGAGGTTTTGTGGTGGTCCGACGAGATTCCTGCGGTGGTCCGACGAGATTCCTGTGGTGGTCCGGCGGTGGTCCGGCGAGGTTTTGCGGTGGTCCGGCGGTGGTCCGGCAACTGTCGAGGAGGAACTCCTTCCTTCTCTTCTCTTATCTCTCTCTTTCTTAGATCCTTTATTGTGAAGAA
>NW_021406356.1:0-291 GCF_001605985.2 Dendrobium catenatum | reverse complement strand
CGAATTTTTGATCACATAGGAACATGTGATACTGAAGCTTGTATAGACGATCTTGAAGTGGATCCGTTGAGTCGCCTTCTGTAGGAATCCATCTGTCCAACAGGAGTGAGACATCAGAATTCTCATGATTGATCTCCTCCATGAATGAAGCTATTTTTTTGTTATTTTCCATTTTTTGACTGACTCAAAAAAAGGCTCAACAAAAACTCAATTTAAAAAAAAAACTATACTCACAATTCTTTTAGAGACTCAACAAGACTCACAACAAAATGACTTGACTTGACTACAACT
>NW_021406355.1:0-1504 GCF_001605985.2 Dendrobium catenatum | reverse complement strand
ATTCATAGCACACTTGACCTTGCTCTTTTAATTTAAAGTGGGACTTAGCAATTTCTAAAGCATCTATAGAAAATATCATTAGTTTCAAAAATTATTTCTTTAACCCCTTTTAATCAATGCCCTATATGAGCATGACCACATGTATAATATTGAATTAGTATAAATTGTCCTTAGCCTATGGGTAGATCTAATGCACAATCAATCATATCACAGATAAAGGAAGTATAATAATAAAATAAATAATCATAGTAAGTCAAAGCAACCAGCACACCTACCATATGCAAGAATGTCACATCATAAAAATAGAAAAGCAAATCACTAGCTTAACCTAGAGCTAGAAGTGATGCCCTAGCAAATAATTCTATGTAGGGGTGTCAATTTCGGGTTACGGGTCGGGTTAGGGTCGAACCCGAAACTAACCCGGCACTAATTGGGTTCGGGTTGACCTGACCCGATTTTGCAAACTGGTCAATTTTCTGGACCCAAACCCGACCCGCTTCATGCTCGGGTCAACCTGACCTGACCCGCGGATGCGAAACTGCCAGACTCAGACGCGAATGCGATGCGAAATTGTCGGACGCGGACGTCGGACACAGGATGCAACGTGGAACTGCCGTGGATGCCGGTGAGGCGGCGACTGATGTACGATGTGATAGATGTGGATGCCTGTGTGATGTGATATGGTCTTGTGATGCGATGCAACATGGCCTCGGGATGCAATGCAATGTGATGTGACACATCCAGGCAAGCGGGCACCGAGCATGCAGGGCAGACGAGAAGCGAGCAGGGTCATTATGGACAGATAGGTTTGTGTGTATTTAGGGTCATTTTGGGTTATTCCTAGGCTCCCAGGTTAACCCGAACTCTATCCAATTTTTCAAACGGATCAATTTTTTTAGGACCCGAACCCTACCCGCTTCGGGTTCGAGTCAACCCAAACCCGAAATTTTTGGTTCGGGTTCGGTTCAAGTTTTTTGGTTGGGTCCAATATTGATAGGTCTAATTCCATGTGTGTGTAGTAGGCTTGTGTGGTTTGGATATATCTTATATCGAGAAATCAGTTCAAGTTGTTTAATATTCGGGTTGGCTAGAGGGTAAGAAGGGAATTTTAATTAGAGTTTAAGAATTAATGCTTTAGGGTCCATTTTAGTTAATTAAGTTAGTTTGTCAATTTTAATACTTTGGGTAGTAGTCTTTGAAGTTTAAGTTTGATTAGTGAATTTTGGAATCCTATCCGCTAAGGTAAAGGGTGCAAAAAATCACTTTTAGAATAAGTTAGATTTAAGAGTTTCAACATTTTTATTAAATATTAGATCTTACACAAAAATATTAAACTTTGAGTTTGCTAGATTTGGAGTTTTTTAAGAATTTATGAATTTTAGAAGTTTCGGGTCCTAATTAATAAACTACAGTTGAACTGAGAGTTGACTTTTTAATTTAAGTTGGTTTCTAAAAATCTAATATTTTAAATAAATACTATATTTTAATTATAGTTTAATTCTTT
>NW_021406354.1:0-248 GCF_001605985.2 Dendrobium catenatum | reverse complement strand
CCAATAGGGATCAAACTTTGGAACATTAATCCTAGTGACATTACATACTTTATGTTCAAATTTTAGTGATTTTATAACCCATTAAGTTAGAAAATTAATTAATTTAAAAATCAGCCTCTAAAATTAAATAAAAATAAATAAATAATAAATCAAATTGTACAAAATTCAACTCACCACCTATAAAAATTAAAAGCCCTATCAACAGACCTCTAATTTAGGCTTAAGTTATTTTTCAAGAAAAACATTAA
>NW_021406353.1:0-295 GCF_001605985.2 Dendrobium catenatum | reverse complement strand
GCATCAACAATAATCTTTAAAACTATAATTATATCTCTAATTCTGTTAATTTTTATTACATTATCCTTCAAAATCTTATCTATAATCACACATACACCATTTCTAGTAGGACTCGTAGCCGAATACCATAGTTTATATCATAAACTATTAATCTCTTTAACTTTCTCTTCAACCCATTTAGTTTTCTGAATGCACAAGATATTTATTTTCCTATGAATCATAATACCTATTAATTTCATTAATTTTCCTATAAGGGAGCCTATATTCCAAGTTCCTATCCTAATTTTAGTTTTAT
>NW_021406352.1:0-413 GCF_001605985.2 Dendrobium catenatum | reverse complement strand
GTTTTGCTTTCTACTAGACCAAGAGACTAAAGATTGTTCAATGAATTGACAAGTTCCTGAAGTTCTTTTTCTATCCACCATGCATCCTGCAAAATCAGAGTCAGAAAAACTAACAATCTCAAACGAAGTGTTGTGTCTAGGGTACCAAATCCCTAAGCCTTGGGTCCCTAAAAGGTATCTAAAATTCTCTTAACAACAGTCAGGTGGGACTCCTTAGGGTCAGCTTGAAATCTAGCACAAAGGAAAACATTAAACATAATATCAGGTCGGCTTGCAGTCAAGCAAAGTAAATATCCAATCATGCCTCTATACTTCTTCTGATCAACAGACTTACCACTTGGGTCCTTATCCAATAGAACACTAGAAGTCATGGGAATGTTAATTAGCTTAGCTTTGTCCATCTCATACTTCTT
>NW_021406351.1:0-439 GCF_001605985.2 Dendrobium catenatum | reverse complement strand
AGACGATAGCAAAAGGACATTGTCCAGTTGATCGGTTAGGCACAGAGTTATAAGCAAACTCCGCCTGGCTTAATGCATTTTCCCACTGTTTTGGCTGGTGCTGTACGAGGCAACGCAGCATATTGCCAAGAGTTCTATTGACGACCTCCGTCTGTCCATCAGATTGGGGGTGATAAGCAGAGCTAAGGTTCAAGGAGGTATGAAGTCGCTTCCACAATTCGCGCCAAAAATGGCTAACAAATTTGACATCCCGATCGGAAGTTATACTCCGCGGGAGTCCATGTAGGCGCACAATTTCATTGAAGAACAATCGAGCAACGTTGACGGCATCAAGGGATTTACGGCAGGCGACGAAGTGTGCCATCTTTGAAAAACGGTCAACAACGACCATTATGGAATCAACTCCCCGTTGCGTTCGTGGCAAGCCCAATACGAAGTC
>NW_021406350.1:0-293 GCF_001605985.2 Dendrobium catenatum | reverse complement strand
TAAATTATCGTCCGTGGCGACCGGTTCTCTGGAAATTTTTCGTCCAAATGAAATTAAATATCATCCAGGAGGATCGGGTCTCTAGAAAATTTTCGTCCAGACGAAATTAAATTATCATCCGTGGCGATTGGTCCTCTGGAAAATTTTCGTCCAGACAAAATAAAGTATCGTCCAGGACGATCGATCCTCTGTAAAAATTTCATCCAGACGAATAAATTTTCGTCCAAACGATACACCGACTTAGAATAGTTTTCAACAATTTCTAGAACCGACCTTGCAATAACCGTTCGTAC
>NW_021406349.1:0-250 GCF_001605985.2 Dendrobium catenatum | reverse complement strand
ATTCAAACCCCTGGGCTACTTCCTAAAGAATCCATAAGACCCGCTCCAATTCAAACTCCTGGTTTACTTCTAAACGAATTCATAAATCCCAAATTAAATTAATTCATGAGTATTCTAATAGATATAAACCCCAAACAAAATTAAAACTAAAAAAAGTCTACATATAACCACTTCAGTCTACTCGGGATTCCTGAGAGGAGGCAACCCATGGTTGCTAATAAGATTTCCTGGACATTACGATTAATGATTG
>NW_021406348.1:0-369 GCF_001605985.2 Dendrobium catenatum | reverse complement strand
TATATGAAATTAGGAGATAAATTAGTTATTATTTCACACCATAAGTGTATAAAAATACTAAAAAGTCAATAAACATGAAACAGCAATCGCACTACATGACTTATTTGCAACTCAACCCACTTACATTGAATGCAAGCATAAATAAATAAATAAATAAAACCGTGCTTAAATTCTTAATGTAGAATTTAACTCGGTAAATTTATTTAACACCAGCATAAGATAAAATCAACTAATAAATAAGGCAAATAAATTGTTTACTTTTTAAAAGCAAATTATTTTCCCTCAACTTAAATTATAGATGCAATATTACTACACTACCTCAGAATATAATAAACTAAAACCAAGCAAATTTTACACTAGATAAAGTGA
>NW_021406347.1:0-276 GCF_001605985.2 Dendrobium catenatum | reverse complement strand
TCCCCCACCAAAGAGACCAAATTATCACCATTACTCTTATTCCGAACAGCAAAATCATCATCAACCGAAATACCCTCATTTACAGCCAATTGATCATTTACGATAGACGAAGGAAAAAACGGCACCGCATTTGGAGACAAAGAAATATCCGCCTCAACCGCAACACTATCCTCCATAGTTTTATCCAACAAAACACCAACCGTTGGCTTAAAAGCCTGTTCTCTATCAGAAACAACAAGTGGCACAACCGACTCCATCACATTCGACTCAAACATA
>NW_021406346.1:0-338 GCF_001605985.2 Dendrobium catenatum | reverse complement strand
AATAGGAAGTAAATTTCTCATTTTTAGAAAAGTGAATATGTGTGTTGATCAGAGAAAAACTTTAATAAAAACAAAAATTTCAAAGAATAAACAATACTAAAACACAAAAATAAAAAGGAAAAACACAAAAACACAACAAAATAAAAACACGAAAGGCTCTTAACCATTATTTCTCTCCTGGTCTGAATTTTCAGAGACCAGATCTGCCCATGAGACTTTTTACGTTTCATTATTTCCCCAGTTTAAATTTTGCATGTATGTCATTTGATTTTGCTTATGCTTTAGTGAGCTTTGTGATTTTCTTGACAAGTCATTGCATTCGTCACCAACTAAGCTAT
>NW_021406345.1:0-331 GCF_001605985.2 Dendrobium catenatum | reverse complement strand
AGAGAGAGAGAGAGAGAGAGAGGGTAGCGGGGAGAGAGAGAGAGATAGAGAGAGAGGGCAAGAGTTTAGGGTTTAGGGTATTTAAGGTTTAGGGGATTAGGGTTTAGGGTTTAGAGTTAGGGATTAGGGTTTAGGGTTTAGGATTTTGGGTTTAGGGTTTAGGGTTTAGGGTTTAGGGTTTAGAATTTAGGGTTTAGGGTTTACAGATTAGGGTTTAGGGTTTAGGGATTAAGGTTTAGGGTTTAAGGTTGAGTGTTTAGGATTAGGGTTTAGGTTTTAGAGTTTATGGTTTATGGTTTAGGGAGAGAGAGAGTGAGATAGGGAGAGAGAG
>NW_021406344.1:0-205 GCF_001605985.2 Dendrobium catenatum | reverse complement strand
GGAGAGAGAGGGGTTCGGGTGTGGGCAGAGAGGAACGATGAGGGGTGGCGGCAATGCATAGGGAAAAAGGGAAGGGCTTTGCTGTATTTCCAAAACGAAAATACCCTTTTGGAAACTAATTAATCAAAACAGGATGAGAGGAATTCGGTCAAGGGGGAATTAAGGGTTTTTTTTTTTTTTGAATTATTTCCTAAGCAGGATTCTG
>NW_021406343.1:0-268 GCF_001605985.2 Dendrobium catenatum | reverse complement strand
GACAATCCAACTATTAACATCAAAATTCAAACATACAAACTGATCCGCAAACAAATAAATCCTACAGGTACTGTTGGAATCTCCTACAATAATCTCTACGAATGCCTGTTGATTGAGAAGGCAATACGGGAGACCAACAATCAAAGATCCGTTCTTACAAACAAGTGCAATCTCAGCAAATCCCACCTGAGATTGGTGAAAGGTGAATGTGATGCAAGAAACGAGGGTCTCCTACGAACATTCCTAGGAGCTCGTAGCAAACACAACG
>NW_021406342.1:0-232 GCF_001605985.2 Dendrobium catenatum | reverse complement strand
AACCAAAACTCAAATCATAAAGTCCTTGCAAAATGGGGGAGAAATCTCTGGGTAGTGTCTTATCTATAAACCAAATCTGCCTTGCCAAAATTTCCCTCGGAACTTAATCCATTAAAACTCCCCTGAAAGTAGGGCTGCAAGCGAACCAAACGTTCAACAAGCTACTCGTTGTTCGGTTCGATTAAAGCTCGTTTCTGATCGTTTAATTAATTAAACAAACAAACTTGAACAA
>NW_021406341.1:0-312 GCF_001605985.2 Dendrobium catenatum | reverse complement strand
TATATATATATATATATACATACTTTCTCTTTGTGAAAAATCATTCCAAAGTTAGTGATTTATGTTTTGGGAATAGAAGCAAGATAGTCATGTGATTTAGTTTATCCAGTGACTCTCAAAATTTTTATTTTATTTTATGATCTCTTATATAAGACTATGTTTACAATATCCATTGCTGTTTGATGCAAGTCTTCATTGTATTGGAAAAACATTCACATGCCTTATATTTTGATGAAAAAGCTTGTATTAATCTAATATTAAATCATATAGAATAATCGGGAGAGTCCATTATAAGTTGTAGCTTCATTAGCT
>NW_021406340.1:0-204 GCF_001605985.2 Dendrobium catenatum | reverse complement strand
CTTCGACGTAGGATTCGAAGACGAAACCACTGTGGAATAGTACTTGGAGAGAGTCGTGCCAATCCTTGCAAGCATCTACGACCGGAAATTTGCAAAGCACACGTGGAGCCTTGACGGTCACCTACGACACCCATCCCCGCCGGCTACTCTTCCTCCGACGAGGTTCCTCGGCGCCCTTTCTTTAGTGGTAACTTCCTTCATCGC
>NW_021406339.1:0-363 GCF_001605985.2 Dendrobium catenatum | reverse complement strand
GGGTTCGACCTGGACCCGACCCGTGACCCGAAATTGACACCCCTACTTTTATGCATAAGAAAATCTGTAGTAGGAATAGCCTTGTTGATTAACCTCCATAAAAAAAGAAATTATTTATGCTATGAGGCAATTTAAAAAAAAAAGAAAAATGAAAAAAGGTTTTTGCTGAAAGGATGCTCTAGTTGTTCTATGCGATGGCGGTTGAGTCTGATATCTATGAATTAATTGTCTTCTTATTATTAAAAGTTTCCGATCCTACTTTTTGATTGTTCTTCCAGCTGCTGAGTTATGTAAATGAATATAGCACTATGCTTCAGAAATGTTTTGTGGCAGCTTTTAAAATAATGCCACTACTTTATCAGC
>NW_021406338.1:0-2568 GCF_001605985.2 Dendrobium catenatum | reverse complement strand
TATTCTGTTGGTTTGTTTGACAGTATATTTTATACACCGGCATAATTTCTACCAAAAATAACTGTCAGAATCACCAACATAAACTTCGCCATCTTACTTAAACTCAACAAAAAATTTTGTGTGTATTATCTGCTGGCACATCCGACGAAAAGTTCCCTATTTTTGACTGCTCCGCAGTCTTTCTTCTCATTTTCCCTCTTCATTTCGGTTCACTTCGCTTGCGTATGAGACCTGCTCTTAATGCCCCCGCCATTGCGACCGGTCCCTCGCCGACATTCACTGTCGACCTTGCCACCATTCACTGTCGTCCATTGCCGAAGTTTATTCTCCCTTCCGTCCGTTGCCAAAGTTTGATTGTAATATTTTTTGCTTAGTCTATGTATTTTGTTGATGATATTGATGTTCTTATTGAAGAGTCTAGAGAGGGATTTGATTTTAATATTTGTAGTTGAGATTAATATCTTTTTGCTTTAGTTATGGATGTTCTCTCAAGACATTTGCTTGCTTTAGTTATAGATGTTCTTACTAGACCTTTGGAAGAGAATAAACCTTGTTGTTTGGTTTTTGCTGATGATATTCTTCTTGTTAATAAGACTAGAGAGGAAGTTGAAGGTAAACTTGAATCAACCTTAAAGTCTATAGGTTTTTGCATGAGTAGATCTAAAACTTAATATATTGAGTGTAATTTTAGTAGTAATTGACCTAGTTAAGGGATTTTGACTTTGGGCGATGAACTCATTAATAAAAGTACACATTTTTTATATCTTTGATCTATTTATGGTGAAATATATATGAATATTATTAGTAAAATTCAAATTGGATGGTTGAAGTGGAGGAATGCATTGGGATTGTTGTGAAACAATGTGATGAATCTCTGTTTACCTTCATGAAAGATAATTTTACTTTTGTTATCGAAGGGTTTGATCTTCCTTATCAGACAATTTTAAAGCTTCCTCTGGCGTCGGGTAAGTCGACTAGAGCTAAGAATGCCAAGAATGCATCAACTTCTACTCTTAAATCTTAATATTTTTTCTAAATATTGCCTCATAGAATGTTAGAGGCTTTAGCAGTCTTAAAAATTTTAATTCTTGTAAGGATCTTTTTCGTTGTTTTAATATGGATATGATTTGTATTCTCAAAGAAAAAGTTATTCGACTATGGTGGAGGATCCTTGGTTCTCTATTAGGCATTGGGTTTTTCAAAATGAAGGTAGCTGTAATAATTTTAATTTGCGTGATCTTGGAAGAATTTGACTTAAATGGAATGTTTTTTGCATTTCTTTCTCTCCAATTTTTTTCTACTAGTCAATTGAGTCATGATTCTTTGAAGGTTGGACATGTTCTCCTTTCTTATTACTGTTATTTATGCGTCTAATTCTCCAGAGGAGAGGTTAGTTTTATGGAATGATATTCTTAAATTGTCTGCTGATATTTCAACTCCTTGGATTATGTTGGGAGACATTAATTGTTGTCGGTTTCAACAGGGGGAAATATAATTCCTAATAGTATGTGGGATTTTAATAATATATTTTTTTTAAATTAGTGTTTAAAACCTTTCTTCTGTTGGGTATTTTTTTCACTTATTTTAACCAACAATGTGATTTTTCTATTCATATTAAACTAGACAGGATTTTGGTTAATGGTTTTTGGTTCGAAGTTTTTCCGTCCTCTTATTATAATGTGGACAAACTTAGATGCTATAATCACTCTCCATTGATTCTCTACAATAATAAAATGTCTAATTTTAAGCATCATTTCATAATTAAAATTTTTTTTGTGGTCTAAATTAGAATTTTGTGACTTATTGAAGTTTTTGCTTCTTCCAATGTTAGCAGTCTGATTAATGATCTTTATTATAGGTTGCATAAGCGTAAATGTTCTACTAAATCTCAACCTTAGATTTCTTCTAAGTTTGTTTCTGGTAATTGATGACCTCCATAAGAAACAAAGTCTTCTTAATTTTGTAGGATATTCAATGTAATCCTCTCGATAAGCATCTAAATAATTCTTTAAAAGAGGTGAATTTTCTTCTTAAGTATTATATGTCTTTATGGGCTTCTTGGCTTATTCAAAGATCAAAAGCTAGATGACTTTCTTGTGGAGAGAATGATTTAAGCTTTCTTTATTCCAATTTTTTTGGTAGGCAAAATAGAAATAATATTAAAATTATTTCTACATATGAGGGGTTGATATCTGATTTTAATGCTAGTTTGGAAGCCTTAATTCGGCATTTTAAAAGGTTTTCTTTTATTCTCCAAAACCTCATTTTGCTACTTCTAATTCTATTCATGTTGGAAGGACTATTCCTAATATGCTAATTCCTAGTCTTTCAGCCTTTTGAGTATTTCAGATCTTAATGCCATATATTATGCTTTTAGTTGTTCTCTTATTTGAAGGATTTTAAATGGTAATTATATTCTTTCTATCTGGATGGGGTAAGCATAAAAGCACTTCTCTTTGAAAGCCTTTTAACTCAAAAGGCTTCTATTTTTTTTGGCAATTCATTTAATCTATTACTGGCGACGAAGGACTGTAGTCGGCGGGCGACGTAAGTCAGGAGGGGGCGACG
>NW_021406337.1:0-539 GCF_001605985.2 Dendrobium catenatum | reverse complement strand
GGCTCTAGGAAAGGATCTTAAGGCCTAGAGTGGATCTTAGGATCTAGAATTAATATGGAGTTTGGAAGGGCCTTAGTGACCTCATACAAAAATGAGGTCAACAAATGGACCCCCAATGTGTGTGGTAGAAGGAACTTCTGCTGCACACTTTGGCGTTGACCTAATAGAAGTATAATCTTAAGGATGGAAGGGAGGTGATCTCCCAACCTCGAGCCTATAGGATGCTAATGGAAGGCTTATACCTATTAGACAAGGGATACTGGTGAAACCAAGGTAGGAAATACCTAACCTTGGGTCTAAGGAAGGGCGTCACCCAACCTTAGGTCTACAGGATGCTGAAAGAAGACTTACTCCTAGTAGATAAGGAAATTGAAGAAACCAAGGTAGGGACTACCTAACCCTGAGTCTAAGGAAGGGCTTCACCCAACCTTAGGCCTATAGGATGCTACTAGAAGACTTACTCCTAATAGGTAAATCAACTGGGAAACCAAGGTAGGGAATACCTAGTCTTGGGTCCAAGGAAGGGCACACCCAACCTT
>NW_021406336.1:0-206 GCF_001605985.2 Dendrobium catenatum | reverse complement strand
CTCAGTTTTATTTTCTTTGTTTTCTAAAACCAACCTCACCTCACCCCATCTCTACCGTTGGCCTCCCCATCCCCTCTACAACCCGCCGCTCACCTCTCCCTTTCACTTGAGAGCCTCTTGCGGCGACCACCCCTTCTCATCTTCAAGAATGCATGGAGGAACCCGAGTGGAACTTCGGGTTTGAGTACGACAACCAAGGAAGAGTT
>NW_021406335.1:0-745 GCF_001605985.2 Dendrobium catenatum | reverse complement strand
AGATGTATTAAATCCAACATATTTTAAGAAATGAAGATGTAGATCTAAAAAGATTTAATAATAAAGTATTAGAAATTACCCTTTTTTTCTTAAATTTATTATATATTATTGTTATTAAATTTGAATAATACTTACTTATATATTCAAAATATCAACATTTATAATTTAAAATTGATTCCTACATAAACTCAATGTTTCATAAAAAAAATCCCTCATTTTCTGTAATCCAAGGAATAAGGTTCTTTGCACACAAAAATGATAAAAATAAAAGGAGAATAAGCTTCCATTCCCACGTCACTATAAATCCTTTAGATCTCATTGGAGAACAAACTCCCAACCTAATCTCTTTTTTGACCCTTTTGATCTGCTAGGGAACAAAGTTCCACTCTAATATCGCATTTGAAGCCATAACAACTGGCTCCCATTATAATAAAAGGGAAAAGAAAAGCAGATCATCAAAGTTAACAAGGAGGGTCTTATACATGAGGGTAAAATATCCCACACAAATAAGACTGCGAGAGAGAGAGAGAGAGACGTTCTCGAGTCACCCCTGATCTTGAGCTTGGGCTTGATTAATTAATCGAGTTCAAGTTTGAGCCAGCTGACGAGCATACTCATCATATATTATGAAAGTAGAAAATGATTATGATTTAAATAATTATTATAATAAAATGATAAAACGAACAATAAATTATAAGAAAAATAATGAAAAAACACTTAATATAAAGAAGTGAAATATAATTTT
>NW_021406334.1:0-224 GCF_001605985.2 Dendrobium catenatum | reverse complement strand
TCTAAACCCCCCACTGCCTCTGCTCCCGAAAGTTCCTACTTGGTTCTGAGCGCCCCAACGGCTCTGGCTCTGTTGTCCCGGAACTTGCGGGGGTGGTCACCTCTTCTGATGTTGATGATTCCGTTGGGCCGTGGATTTAGGTCCCCCCCCGTCATCGGAAGGATATTCCTTCTATGCGTAGTAACAATAATATGGCCAACAAACATCTGGGGAAACCTCCGAAG
>NW_021406333.1:0-208 GCF_001605985.2 Dendrobium catenatum | reverse complement strand
CTTCCGACCTCCGTCGCCCGTCGACTACGGTCCTCCTCGATACCTATGTCGCCCGCCGACTACAGTCTTTCCGACCTCCGTCGCCCTCCGACTACGGTCCTCCTAGCTTACGTCGCCCGTCGACTACAGTCCTTCCGACCTCCGTCGCCAGCTAACTACGGTCCTCCTGAATTCCGTCGCCCGCCGACTACAGCCATTCCAACGAAGC
>NW_021406332.1:0-271 GCF_001605985.2 Dendrobium catenatum | reverse complement strand
CCCCCGGGGTGATATACTCTTTCTAATGAGTTGATTCAACTTTAGAATTAGAGCTTAACCTTAATCTTAAAATCCCCAAAGAAAACTAATATTTTTAAAATATGCAAAATTCCACCAACAGGTAGTTGAGATGCAACTTGAATGAATGTTTCAACTCCCTCAATAAATTCAACTGTCAATTCTTTTCGACCCGGCAACAATCTGTTATACATCCAATATCTCTCTTCTTGGATTGTCATTTGGATGTTGAAGCAAACGTCACCCTACATAG
>NW_021406331.1:0-206 GCF_001605985.2 Dendrobium catenatum | reverse complement strand
CACATACTCTAATGAATGCTCCACCATAGGAGTATAGCACCCACACTCTAGAACCATCACTTGTGTAGCACAAGGGTGTACACAAAAAACAAGTCTCATTGAGGAATTCTTTGCAATCATTTACAACGATGCTAAAATTAGTATTTGAATGATTCATATCAAAAGAATGCATCGAATCATTTAAATTTGAATTAATTAGATTTTTT
>NW_021406330.1:0-1051 GCF_001605985.2 Dendrobium catenatum | reverse complement strand
GAAAGGATAGGCTCTAGCTGATTTTCTAGCAGCCCATTTTTTACCTATAGATTTTCCACTCAACGATGAATTAATAGATGAACAAACACTTGAAGTGGAAGAAGGAGAAATTTTGTAAGAATGGGAGCTCTATTTTGATGGTGCTTCATCAATAAAACAAGCAATTCCACCTAAACTTCTAACAATCCAAGTGGGCATTGGCCTTATATTTATTACACCACATAAAGGTATATTCCGATATTCCTATAGCTTAATAGAGCCTCGCACTAATACAGAGGCTAAATATGAAGCCTTAATAGCAGGCATTGAGTTAGTGATTAATATGGAAATTGAGAAACTATATATATATATATATATATAGAGAGAGAGGGAGAGAGAGAGAGAGATTCTCAACACATAATCAAATAAATAATAGGTGCTTTCAAAATAACAAAGCTTGAATTAATCTCATATCATGAGTATACTCTGAAACTCTTACAATAATTCCTCAGGTGACTCTCACTAGAATTATGCATAATGAAAATGGTGAAGTTGATGTATTGGCAAAGCTAGCCAAAGAATTATAAATCCGCAAGAGGAACTGATTCTCATAACTATTCAAAACATACATGCATTAACTCCAACTGTTATATAAAATGATGAAAGGAAAGAAATGAAGAGAGACTAGCTATATCTAATGAAAATGATTGGAGAGATCCGTTCATCAGATATTTCAAAGAAGGGATATTACCCAAAAATAAATTTATGGCTTTGTAAATATCATGAAGAGCATTAAGATATGCTTTCATCAATGATACATTATATCGTAAATCATTTGATCAAATGTGGCTATGATGTTTAGGGCTTGATGAATCCCAAAAGTCATAAGTGAAGTTCACGATGCATTGTGTGGAGTACACTAATCTTGACCAAAATTGAAAATCAAAATCAAATATGTGGGATACTTTTGGCCAAGCATGGTTTAAGATTATATAGATCATGCTAAGAAATTTCATTAATGTCTAGTGTTAAAACTTGTTGAATATGAGTTAGGTTGTTAGACCTAAGCTTA
>NW_021406329.1:0-310 GCF_001605985.2 Dendrobium catenatum | reverse complement strand
AACTCATATGTGTACTAACTGGTTAGCATTGTCTATTTCATACTTCTTGGAGATGTCCTTAACATACTTTGACCGACTAAGAAATATTCCCTCCTTAATTTATTTAATACTAAAACCAAAAAAATAATTATGATCTCCCATTAGGCTCATCTCAAATTTGCTACTCATTATTTTGGAAAAATCATCACAAAAAATATTGTTAGAAGATCCAAAAATAATATCATCAACATAAATCTAAATAATGAGTATATCATCACCCAATTTCTTCAAAAAGGGAGTGGTGTCCATACTTCCTTTTTCAAAAGATCTC
>NW_021406328.1:0-215 GCF_001605985.2 Dendrobium catenatum | reverse complement strand
CTGTGCTCTAAGCGTCATTGTGCTTGCCAACCCAGCATTGCTTGTTGAATCATATTTTCATATTCTTCAAACAAATTCATGTTGAACTTTTGGATTATTGCAAACCGTTATATTTTTATGTATGAAATGACATATAGATTGACATAAAGTAGTAAACATATTGTGTTGTACTTGACATGAATATATGAATAATAGAACACATTGATATCATATAT
>NW_021406327.1:0-228 GCF_001605985.2 Dendrobium catenatum | reverse complement strand
TTTGTTATTTAAATTCATTTAACAATATATCTATTTCACAAATAACATTGTAAATAAATTGTGATGTAATTTTTAAATTTTTGAAAATAAATTTTAGGACCAAATAATGAGAAAATAAGAAAATATCTTTGTGAATTTTATATGAACTATATATTAATATATAATATGGATGGATAACTTTGTTGCAATAATTAAACCTAAAATATTAGGTTGATATGATTTTTTGCG
>NW_021406326.1:0-329 GCF_001605985.2 Dendrobium catenatum | reverse complement strand
AAGGAAATGGCCAAACAATTGACTGTGTACCTGATCATTACAAAATTAGGTACTTCCGGGATGGATGATTTATATTTTATGACTATGAAAATTATGTATTGAAGGAAATATGAAATATTTATGAAAAAGAAAGTAAAGAATAATATGTAATAAGGAAAAAGTCTAAGGAATGATTATTGAAATTGTTTTATATATTCAAGTATCAATGTTTACACTGTTCTTTTATTATTTTCATGCTTAATGATATGTTAAGAAAGATAAAAGAAAATATTTTATAAATTTGAGATAAATGTTTTTCACCTGCTAAGCGTTGTCTCATTCCTATTTTT
>NW_021406325.1:0-326 GCF_001605985.2 Dendrobium catenatum | reverse complement strand
CTTGAATTTCAAATTTTGAAATTCAAATGTTTTATGGGACATTAATTGTTTCCTAAAGTAGCTCCTTAATTTACGCCATCAATTTAATTGATTTTAATTTCAAATTTGAAATTCAAATTGCTTAAATTGATTGCCCTCATAAATGGAAGTTTTCTTTACTTAAGAAAACTGAAAATTTATTTCAGATTTTTGTACAAATCTGAAATTAAATTGGTGGTCCCCACTTATTCCAAAACTCACCCCTCTCTCCTCCTTATGTGGCCGGCCCCCTCATTGGGCATAATCTCTATCCTATCTCATTAATAGGCCCACTCATTAAGCCTCCA
>NW_021406324.1:0-499 GCF_001605985.2 Dendrobium catenatum | reverse complement strand
AAATATTTGTCAATTTAATAAGATACATATAGAGAAATGTTCCATAATTTATTTGTCAACACATTAAATGTTGTGCATTTAATGATAATTAAAGTGATATATATCTAGTTAAGGAAAGAAAATGTAAATTAAATGTCAATCATATAAAAGAGTATCCAGATTTTATAGTGGTTCAATCTATTAACCTAAATCCATCACAAAGATAGGAAAGAAATCTTCATCTAATTTTGAGTACAATTATAACGTTTATGGTGCTTAGATATATGAAAGAGGGGTTGACAAGAAAATCCTAAGTGAAAGAGCGACAAATATGTCTCTATTAATAAGAATTGATATAATTAAAAATGATATAGGGAAACAAGAGCTTGGAGGACTAACAGTAAAAATAATACAAACTGATAACCATTCTCCATTCTCAAAACTAAATATTTATCTCTCTCCTCAGATATTTTGTTCTCTTTTTCTCTCCTCAGATATTTTGTTTTATAAAAAGTTTTTC
>NW_021406323.1:0-315 GCF_001605985.2 Dendrobium catenatum | reverse complement strand
CTTGTCAACTCTATCGAGCTGTCGACAGAGGATCGGATTTCTTATAGGCTTCGTGCCTTTATTAGTGAATTCTCTTGATTATAAGTCTTGAAGGCCTAATCTAAATGGATTAAAATAAATACACCAGTTGACACAACCGTGTATTTATTTGAAGGTTCGAACCTTGTTGACTCCTATGGATCCGCATAAGAGGATCGGGTTCGAATTTGAATTCACTTGTTAACCCGCGCAGCATCCCTAGACGTCACGTGTATACCAATAACACGCTCGTCGGGGCCCATACGAGTTTGGGGGCATTCTATAATTAAACCCTGT
>NW_021406322.1:58012-92946 GCF_001605985.2 Dendrobium catenatum | reverse complement strand
TGAAGGGGTTTTACAAACTAAGTTTCCGAGGTAAATATTTTGGAGGCAGATGGGTTTTGTATGATAGACACTACCCAGAGATTTAGGCCCTCCATTTTCGTGTGAGGACTTTATACTTGAGTTCTGGTTTGCCTATAGGCGAACCCCTATAGTTATGACCCCTCCCACACGAGAGAGAATCGATTAAGGCTAGTCGGGTCAATCAGATACGTATTATAGAATATACGTGTTATCTGGGCAAAGTAGAGCAATAGGTTTGGATTGAAATGAAAAAAATTTTGGTTTGGAGATTTCGAGGAATTTTATATTTTTAAAAATAGAAATTCACCAATCGTTCACTTAAAGATGGTGGGAATGGATGATGGCCTGATCAACGATTCCCATGTTCCGTCGTCCCGGGGCCTCGTCGTCCCTGTCTTACTTACAGTCAGAGGAGGTAGCAGTACCAACCTGACAGAAGGTCCTTGTCGGCACATGGGTTGCTTCGTCAGGAACTGGTAGACCTGGGGTGGGTTATTTGCCTAGGGGACAATTGAATCCACCTTAGCTTTACAGAGGAGCTTTATGCCCTATCGATCATATCCTATTGAATTCATATTTCAAGGATTTTTAACCGCCATTAAGGAGCGTTTTGGCTCATGGGCCATAACCGCTATCTGTGGTGCAATTTTGGCGGGCAAAACCACTCGGTTCAGAGGGCCCTGGGTCATAAACCGTTACTGCCAGTTTGCATTGGCGGGCGAAACTGTCCGGTTTTAGGGACACGCACCACGTCTTTTACTGGTAAAGAGTTGTTGAGATGGATCCTAGTGATATTATCGACTAGCATATGCTCTTTGTGAGCTAGAGTTAATTTGGAATTTGTCCATCTGGCAGACTGTTGCGGGGCGTGAATGGTTTTTCTTTAAGCGTTGAGACCGGAATTGATTTCATTTTAAAATATTTTTTGGAATTGGGATTTTTTAATGTTTGTGGGAGTTTGGATTTTTTCTGGTGAGGAACTTTGGCGTTGACTGCTTTGATTTCTGTTTGTGGACTCTTTGGCGTGAATATATAGAAAATATTTGGGAAACCTCTCCGTGTTGAGATCTGAATTCAACACGCCATAATCGGGTGGTTGGGGTCATCACTTTTATGATTGACATTGTCGACTCTAATCGGGCTGTCGACAGTCGGGATCGAGTGCGTAGGCTTCGTACCCTTTATAGTGAATTCTCATGTTGTAGGCTTGATGGCCTAATTGAATGTTTTAAAGTAAAATACCGTCGCCCATATCTTTATATTTGTTAATGGTTCGTAACCTGGTCGATTCTATTTGAACCGTTATATGAAGATCGGTTTCGAACCTGAATTCACTTGTCAAACCCGCCACATCCTAACGTCACGTTATGTACCATAACCGCTCGCCGGGCCCATGGGGTTATAATATTTAACCCCTTTCAGTGTACCTATGGTATACAATTTAAGTGCACGTGTTATGGGTACTTTGAAATAATTGTAGCGTCCTTCGTCTGCTATGTACTGATTGTTGCCGAATCACGGGAGGTGGCGTGCGTTGTAGTTGGTGGACGCCTTCTGTCTGCTTGTACGAATGTTGTCAGATCTAGACCCTTTAGATGATGTGTGAAGAACGTTGCGATCGCGTGGCCTGTTTAATCCGCTTTTGAAAAGAATTGTTTTCATCTAGCAGACTTTTATCATTGTCTAGCAGATTTACCGTAATGTTCTTTATTTTATTGTCACAAGACGGAGCGTTTTATCTTTTCTGTGTACATTTTGCCGTATATGTGCCGTGCCGAGCCTCCATCTGAAAACTCTGGGTCTTTCTTTATTCCGTCGACTGCACTTGCACACTTTTGTTTAAGAATACCCTGGATCACCTTTACTCATTCCTGGTCCTATATCCTTCTCCCTCTCTGTATTTTTATTTGTTCGCTTTTAGGCTACGGGGGTCTTTATAGTCTGTGTTTATTTATAGGTAGGATATATTCCCCACAACGCTTGCCCCCATCTCGTGCTCCTTATTATAGGTTAGATAGATACTCCGTTGCCCCTGTTTTTCTTGATACTGCCATCCAAATTATATACTGCTGTCTTTTTTAAGCTTGGTTACATGAAATCACATTCCTCTCTGCCAATTGTGTCTACTATGAAGTCAATGTGCTAATTTAGATGGTCATTCTTTGCCCTCCATAGTTGTTTCCAAATGTAAGTAAGAATGGAAAAGTCTTCACAGTGTATAGGCTTGGATGAAGCTCTAGGCTAATGTTGAGCATTCACTTGCATTTTGCCAAAGATATCAACTAACAGTTCAACTCAAGCATATAGGTTCGAACATATAATTTTAATCACATTATGAGTTCTCTTGCCGATGCCCGCCCTCTTCATTTAATGTTGGACGTTGCCTTATTTGTTCTTCTTTCATTTTACACATTTTGTAAATTTTTAATAGAACTTAACGTCGTCTACTTTGTCGCCCAACATCTTTTAACCCTAAACACTTGTTACGTTATTGCGTATATTTTTATAATGGCAGCTGGGCTTATTTACTTCATTTCCAATAAAAAAAAAAAAAAAAACTTTTATCTCATTTCATATGTAGAGACATAAAATGGGAACAATAACTTGACATGATGAGAGAGAGAGGAGGTAGAGAGTGAATGAAGGTAGGAGGTTAAATGTGGGTATGGCAGGGTCCCTCGCCGAATAAGAAAAGCGAGTGGAGGCCGGGACCGAATTTTCGGAGCCCACAAAGATGTACGACCACTATTCATCAAGAAACTTGCGAGCCTCAACAATTTTATCCAACTCAATGTTTAGAACTTGGTTAGACCGTGCCTCGTTAATAATTTGATCTGGTTTTCTCTTCTCAGAACTTGTATGGGGATCAGTAGACAACTTTCTAATTATGCCATCATCATAATTTTCTATTGTTAGTCGGACCGTTTAGGAGGATCATGCGAGATACTTATCCCTAAAATATTTGTTATCTATATGTCTCTTGTTGTTGCATATCCTGCATGATGACTTGAGAGTAAGTCGTCAAATCTCTCACGATTCAAGCCGTGTCATTCACAATCTTCTTGCTTCTTATAAGCAAATATACTTGCAAGTTCTTTGTTCTTAAAGATGATTTACAACTAGCATGATGGCCTCGCATTTTATATCTTCATTTGCAATTATATCATTTGTTGTGATCGCCCCGGCCATCATCACTTGCAAGTGTTTGAACCCACTATCCCTCTTCTAGTGTTGCTTGCAAGTGACACTTCACTTGCAAATTCTTTATCATCGATGATAATTTTCAATGAGCTTGATGTCATCATCATCAATTTCTTCATTCCAACTAACATAACTCTCACAAGTGTTGTTGTCAAAATCTCATGACAATGTTCATGCTCAATTCTTATAAGAATTTTTGTTTGTTAGTGGCTATTTAATATTTGTTGGAAGACCTTTGTATTGTTACTTATGAGTTACCCATATTTGCAAATTCATGTTTGGAGATTTGCTCATTATAAATCCTTTGTAATTTTGCATCATCACTTATACGAGCATCTCCACATTCCTTGCTGATTATTGCTTATGGATGAGTTCATGTCTAACATTGCAAGTTAATGCTCCAAAAGTCCTCATACCATGATTGTATGGCCAAATCATTTTTTTTTTACAAATTCTGCTTGCATATTTGTCAATGTCTTCATTCAAATTTGAGATGATTATTATTCCTTTATCATTGATTTTGTCATTCATAAGCTTATGATCTTCATTTCAAATATTAGACTTTAAGTCCAAGTGAGAATTTAAAATCATTTGTTCAATATTTGTCCAAGTTCAAGTCCAAATGAAGTCCCCTGTGGTTCATTCAAGTGCGAATCAGGTCCCCTGTTATCCAAATCATACAAATCATGGTTCACTTGGGTCAAATGGACTTAAGTTCAAGCTCATTTCAATTTTATTTTACTTAGGTTTAAGCCTTTATTAGTCATTCAAGTGTCAAACTGTGTTCCCTGCTATCCAAAAGTTTGCAAGTTCAAGCTATCCAAAATTTGTCCAAGTTCCCTATTTCAGTGGAAATTTTGGCAACCTCAGGGTGTCTCCCTCGTTTAGGGTAAAATTCGAGAAACTAGCAATTCCCTCGTCGCTACTTGAGCGATTTAGGAATGTGTCAAATGACACCGCGGCGGCATTTTCTTCAATCTCCAAGATGCTACATGAGCGCTTGGGGGTCTTGGGCACCTATTGAAAAGAGCACAGGGATTTCCCCACGTATGGGTACTTAGTTTTCGTCCTCCTCACGCTAAATGAGCGGTCTGGGGATTACCCACCTCGTCGCAAGCGCCGCGCCGGTTTCCCTCCCTACTACGCTACGTGAGCACGTAGGAGGTTTGTCGGCTCGTCGCTAACGTCGAGAGCGGGATTTTTAAGTCAAAAATTTTTATACCTTTGCGTAGGGGCAACGACGATGATGTCAAAATGCACAAAAATCAACACTCATCATTTTTTTGTACATTCTCCCTTTTCTTGTCTCTTTTTTTTGTTGTTGCTATTTTTCACTTTTTTTGGTCATCCTCTCACAAACGCAAATATATATATATGTGTGTGTGTGTGTGTGTGTGTGATTAAAATCATTATATAATGATAATTACAATAATGACTAATTAATAATAATAACATAACTAATGAATAATAATAAATAAAAGAGGGGGAGATGTATCACCTTAGTTTAATGGGTTAGGAGAAGATTTGAGTGAGGTTAGATTGAATGGTGGAGAGGTGAACTTGGGCTAGTTTTAAACTAAGTGGAATGGGCTTTAGGTTGTTGATTTAGGTGGGGTTTAGATGTAAGCATGCCTGTTAACGGCGAACAGCGCACCAAGGCGCAAAGGTCCCTTTGGAGCCATGGCGCATAGCGTACGGCGCGACGGGCTCCTTTTTGAACATGGTACAAACTAAATAAGAATTATAAAATAATAAGCATGAATATGAAATATCATTAAAAAAGAAAGACAATCTATCATGATAATGAAAAAGAATCATAACATATATAAGTTCGAGTAAGAAACATCCTAAAATTTTATAATTCAAATATTACAATCTTTTTTAAAGGTCAAATAAGAATTTAATCTGCTCTTCTTGAGAATCATCATCATCAGCAAATGTTAAAATATTTTCATCAGCATTGTCTCCTACTTCATAAGCCTCTTCATCACCCTCTTCATCCTCATTCTTAATAGCAACATCATGCCTAATTGAAGATTCCTTCTCTTTCCCTTTAGATCTTTCCCGAATATTATAGCTTTTATCATAAACACCAGTAGCCTTAGCAACACTTATCCAAGTTAAATCTTCCTCTCCAACAATAAAGTCATTTTCTTCATCAGACTCATCATCTAATTTTCCTGTTAGCCACTCATTTGCGTCATCTATTTCAGTCAAAGAAATATGATCAATCACATCACGATGATTGAATCTCCGAATTAGTGCTCTATTATATTTCACATAAATAAAATCAATTTAGCGACTATGATCCAAGTTGCTTCTTCGTTTGTTATGAAGCTGCAAATAAAATATTAGTGCATTACTATATTATAAACATATATAAAAAAGTAACACATATATTATAAAATACTTACATGTTCAAAAATACTCCAATTGCATTCGTATCTGGATGAACTACATGTTAGACTTACGACTTTGATACCAAAGTTTTGTAAATTATGAGCTCCTTGTCCATATGCCAACCACCAATCAGTTGTAAGAATTGAATTTTTTTTCAATATTATATACATGCAAATCAGTCTTAATTTTTTTTGTAAATAATAATGCATGGAGATCGGGTAGTTTTTTGTCTTATAGCTGGAGGAATACCAAATAGTCATTCACCTCTAATGTATTAACTTAATTCATTACTGATTTTATCTTCTTCGGCTACTTCTTGAGATAATCTTCCAATACATTGGTAAAGACCATCAGCTATTTCCTTATCCTTGGAAATATCATGATTATTGAAGAAATATTCATGATTTAAAAAATGTCCTGTTGCATGTAGAGACCGGTGTAATTGCACTTCCCATCTTCTATCAATAATTTTAAAAACTTGATCATACTTATCACTATTATTGAAGCTTGCAGCAATTGCCTCTTTTGCTCTATCCATTGCTTCATACATGTAAGCCATTGGGGATTTCTTCTCTCCATCAACCAATCTAAGTACCTTTAATAAAGGATCAGCTATTTTTAAGGCATACACTATAATGTTCCAAAATGATTGTTGTAAGATTGTATGTTGAGATTGTTTTGCTTTAGCCTCTTTTGCATAAGGACACAAGATAAACTCCTCATATGTAAACATTCTATTCAAGTTCAGTTGTTGTTGATGAAAACGTTGTAAAGTTAAGAAAGCTATTGCAAAACGAGACTTTGCGGGTTTGACAAGTGCTCTTTGATTTGTGCACCTTCTCATTAACTCAAGCAAGCGAGACCTAGAATATATAAAACTATGTACTGTCACCGCTTTTTCAAAGCATCGCCTTAGCTTTTGAATTTTGAAAATGTTCTCCATTATTAAATCCAAATAGTGAGAAGCACAAGGAGTTCAATAAATGTGAGGATATTTGTCCATCAATAATTTTCCTGTTAAGTCATTATAGTTTAAGTTAAAATATATAAAAATTCTTCATAAAATGACACAGCTTAAGATTAAAAGTTGTGACAAACCTGCAAGAACATTTTCGGATACATTATCAGTGACCACTTGGATCACATTATGTGGTCTAACAACCTCGATGTACTTGCAAAAAAATTCAAACATTTTCACAGCATTCTTGGAGAAAGAACTAGCATCAATTGACTCTATAAATGCACTACCTCTTGGACAATTAACAAGAAAATTGATTAAGCTTTTTCTATTCCTCGACTGTCATTAGAGAACAACCATATCGTACACAATCTTCTTGATGGCATCGTAATAGCTTATATATATGTCCAACCTCTTTCTTCAAACAAGTAACTCGTACCTCATGATAACTAGGAGGTTTCATACCAGGTCCAAATTGTCAAAGTGCCTCCACCATAGCAAGGAAACTATCATATTTCACAGCATTAAATGGAATCCCAGCATCGTACATCCATCTACTGAACACTTGAATAGCCCTTACTCTCATTTTTTTTTTAGTTGCATCCATTTTTTTACTAAACTGACCCTTTCTATGTTTTACTACATCTTCAGGATTTGGTGTAAAGAAAGTATCTAACAGACTTTTAGGTCGTGATGTTTTGAAGATAGATGTAGATGACGAACTTTGACTTGATGTGTTTGATTTATTTGTCCGCAATGTTTTGGATGGTCCAACACCTAAAATATCATCTGCCATCACATCAAAATCTTCTCCTTCTTTAGCAAGGTTAACATTTGATGTGTCATTAAATTGTTCCTTTAAATCCTTTTTTTTCAACATGGATGCCTTAATTTTAGACTTCACGTGCTCAGGACAGTTAGAGTACGGCCTTGCATTCCTAAAACCCTCAACAAGGTGTTTTTTGTGGCATATAATTCCTCCTTTTGTTATTTTACCACAAAAAATGCATGTCACACTGCTGTTGTCAGATTCATTTGTCAAAATAGCATATTTCCATGCTAGATCATTTTTTAAAGATTGAACTGAATCTGATATCTTATGATCACCTAAAAGCAAACAAATTCAAATACTTCATATTTCAATAAATTTTTTTGTAACAAACTTTTCAATAAAATATTGAGTTTATCTCATAAATAAATAAATAACCCTACAGGCTACATAAAAAATCCTTCCAATGAGGTGTTTCTTCTGTTACAAACTAATCACTTATAGACATTCCTGTATATGTTTATATTCATATCCAAATTGTTAGGAATGTGTCATCCACAAACTTCTATCTTAAATCAATTAGCTTTAAGTCTAAGGAAATTCATTCATGGAAATCGAGTGAATAAAATTAGTTATGAGGTTAAAGGCAGAAGATAAAGCATAAAGTGCTATAAGAAACTGAGTTTACCTAACAAAGAACCCAACAAAACTTGCATACCGTTAATTAAATTCCTTAAAAAATATCCTTCCAAAAACATAAGCATCACATAAAAAGAACAATTGAAAGCATCAAAGAATTGATGACAGCCTACAGTTCCCCTAAAATGCAAGGAAATGGTCAAACGACACTGAGGGAATCATACCTCTGAGGGATGAATTCGGCGGAAGCGAAAGAACAGGATTCGGCGGAAAAAAAAACTGTGCGGGACGTATTTGGCGGAAGCAGCGAACTTCGGACGAATTTGGCGGAATCCTACGAGAAGCTTGCGAACAACGAAAGCAGCGAATGGATTTGGCGGAATGTATTCGGGGAAAGGCGCGAGCAAATGGCGAAAGCAGCGACTGGATTCGACGAAGAGAAGCAGATGAATTCGACGGAAGCAGAGATGTCTTTTCGTGCAATTAGGGCAGCCAACGAAAGTTTCTATCTTAAAAATATAAATTATATTATTTTATCATAAAAACAAAAAATTTAAAAAATATTCATAAGTATACTAAATATTACTAAACATAATTTGGCACGCTATTTTGCACCTTGTGCTACGAGCCATGGCGCACATGTGATGCAAATAGTGCGCGCTATTTTTAACACATACGCCGCGCCATGAACATTGCGCCGTAGGTGCGCAGCATCACGCTGTGCGCTATAGTGCGCGCTATTTTGCGCCATTGACAACTATGGATGTAAGTGGCTACTGTATGATAGTGGGCCTTTGGGTTGGGTTGAATGAGAGGGCTTTATAGATAAATTAGTGAGGGAGAGAGGGTTTAATTAGGTAGAGGCAGGTGAAAGGGGCGGCTTTGACTTGTTGGGGTTGGCTGAAGAGATGAGGTCGGAGAGTAGGGAGGTTCGGCCAGAGCTTGTGAAGGAGGTGAGGGAAATCTCTCTCTCTCTCTCTCTCTCTCTCTCTCTCTCTCTCTCGGGTTGGAGCAGTGCTGCTGTGGAGTTCGTCTTAGAGAAGGAGAAGATGTGGGAGAAGCTTGTGGAAGGGAGAAAACTACCTTCACTACCAGCGAACTCCCGTCCTGGCTTCCAATAAAAATGTCGTGACTTCCGATTTAGCAGGAAGGGGTGTCATCGAAGGGGATTGAGGGAGGAAGCTCGGGTGTAAGACGCAAGCTGGGCGTCGGCTAGAGATCCAAGTAGGGAGAGGAAGAGGAAATGCTGAGTTTTTTTTTTTTTGCGAGAGTTTGGCGTCATCGAGCAGAAGACTCCTCCGCTCTCTCTAGCGCAAACATGAGCCTCAAACAACGTTAAGGCTACGCGATTTGAGCATGATTTTTGCGATTAGCTGATAGATAGGATTGTTCGGCACCGCTTGCAGGGAATGGGGTGATGTAGCGAGCTTTTCTGCTAGGGATTCGGCATGGGCTTCACGCACAGGTAATCACTTAAGTATATTTTTTTATCCTTTTTTTTATTATATGGAGGTCAACAACCTAGTTCCCCTTTCTCCCACAAGCCGCCGGCCTCCCCCATCACCCAACCACCGTCCCTCTTCCTCTCCCTCAATTCCTACTTTCGCCTCCCCTCTTCCCTAGTTTTCTACTCACACCATTCAAGGCAAGCATGTAGGGCCTATCCTGAGGTCGACCACGAATTTATTTTCGACAAAAGGAAGGACGGATATTCTTGGATCCCTGTTCCTTGACGTGTACTTTGGCAACAACGAGACTGTAGATGGATACATCGACCGCATCTTATACCAACTAACACTATTGATCGAAGAGCACATTCAATCGGGTCGTTGGATAATCGTCGGTCACCCACCACCTCCTCCACCGCCGGCTACCTCTCCATAAATGAAAGTCTTCGGCTCCCTCCTCCTAGTGGTAATCTCCTTCCTCGTATGGTTCTTCTTCCTCCGCTAAAGCCTAAGAGTGAATGAGTGAGAAGAGACTCAAGGTGAACCTCTCGTTATTAAGTGGTAAATTATGTTATGTGCATGGCCATGTAACATTTACTATTGTCTTTGAATTTTGATTGGATTTTTTGATCTCAAGAGCGCTTCTTTTCCTAAGCAAGTTGAATATTTTGAATTCCTAAATCTTCTTTATTTGCAAACAATAATTTTATATTAGCAAGTTTAATCAATTGTTCCTTCTAATTTCTCAAGTAACTCCTAGTTGATTCACATCATCTTGGTATCAGAGCATGGTAGACATGCATTACTAGTGCTAGAAGTTAATCTAGGAGTTTACCTATCCATCCATACACTTGTTTGCATACATTCCTTCATCAAGATATTTTAATTTACTGGTTTTGCTTGCTGTCCAGAAAAACTCTGCATCATTTAATAACGTTTAAGTGAGTCTAATCTATTGTTTAGGTGCTGTCCAAACCTTAGCAACCTTCTTAAACACCTAGTGACTTAAAACCACTAGTGTAGCTCGCTGTCCAAACTGTTCTTGCACCATCTAGTGACCTTTTAGTGAGTCTAACATTGCATTTCAGTGTTGTCCCCTATCCAGTTTGAACCCTAAGTGTTCCCCATTGTCTACCCATAAATCCAGAAAAAATTCAGGCGACTTTAGCCCTTATTGTTGGTCAATTAGGCTCAATTACTCAGCAAATTAGAAACACTCAAACTGATTTAGCGGACTTTCAACGATAAACTGGAGAATGCCTAGATAACATTGAGCGTTTAGGAAACCCGGCAATTTATATACCTTCAAGACCATTCCCCTTATGCCGAAGAGGCTCCTACTAATTATGGACCTCCCCGAGACTACTATCGTCCCAACCAAATACCCCATCAAGAGCCCATTGGACAAAACCCCACTTGGGGAGATAATGATGCCCAATTGCTAAAAAACATTAGGATTGATGCCCCGTCTTTTGATGGCACCCTAGACCCTCAAGTTTTTCTAGATTGGCTCACGGGTATGGATAGTTACTTCAAGTGGTATAATATCTCGGAAGTGAGAAAAGTGCGATTTGTTGAAATGAAGTTGACGGGTAGGGCTAGTCAGTACTGGACTAACCTCGAACACATGCATGAAACTCGAGAGGAATATCCCATCGCTGATTGGAGGACAATGAAGCTAGAACTGAAACAAAATACCTCCCTCCTTCATACTAACCTAGACTCTAAGACCGTTGGAATAGGATGGCCCAGGATAGCAAACCAGTCAAAGAGTACATTTCTGCTTTTGATAACTTTATGATCCGTTGTAGTGGTGAAGAGAAGCCTGTCCATATTTATTGGAGGACGAAAACCTATGTGTTTGAACATAATGGTAAGAAGATCAAACTTATACCTTCCTAACCCAAGCCTAGTAAGGATGAAGTGAAGTCGGTCCCTGTTAAGCCTAACAAAGGTGTAAACTTCTTGACTGCGAAGGAAATGGATGTTGAGTTTCATCAAGGATCCCCCATGTATGCCCTTGTAGCTAGGAAAGTAAGTGCTGACCGGGAAGAACATGTTCCCGATGAAGTTAAACCCCTCTTAGAGACTTTTGCTGACATCTTCCACCTCTTAGGGACATCCAACATGTCATCGATCATGTTCCGGGAGCTTCTCTACCCAACCTTCCACATTATCGGATGACCCAACGGAATATGGTGAGCTGAAGAAACAAGTGGACGAACTCTTGCAACGCGGCTTCATCAACGAGAGCCTTAGCCCTTGTGCTGTCCCCGCCCTTCTGACCCCCAAAAAGGATGGATCTTGGAGAATGTGTGTTGATAGCCGCGCTATCAACAAAATCACGATTAAATATTGTTTCCACATCCTACTTCTAGATGACATGTTAGATATGATGACAGGAGCCACCTTATTTTTTAAGATTGACCTTAAAAGTGGCTATCATCAAATTAGAATCCGCCTATGAGATGAATGGAAAACCGCTTTTAAAATCAAAGATGAATTATACAAATGTACGGTTATGACTTTTGGTTTGAGTAATGCACCCAATACATTTATGAGAGTGATGACCCAAGTCCTCAAACCATTTCTAGGAAAATTTGTAGTGGTTTACTTTGATGATATCCTGATCTACAATAATTTGGTGGATCACATTTAAACCACCTGAAGCAAATTTGTGAGACTTTGAGAAAGGAGCAGTTATATGCTAACCCTAAGAAATATACGTTCCTCACAAATAGTGTCACTTTTCTTGGATTTATTATTTCATCTAAAGGAATATCAATTGATCCTGAAAAGGTGCGAGCAATCAACGAATGGCCTAAACCTAGAAATATCAGAGATGTTAGGAGTTTCTACAGATTGGCCACATTCTATCGGAGGTTTATTAGGAACTTTAGCACCATCGTGGCACCCATAACTGATTGTCTAAAAAAAGGGAGAGTTTCTTTGGACTATGTCGCCCTCTAAAGCTTTTGAAGAAATAAAGAGGAGAATGGTAAAAACCCCATTTATGTGTCTGCCAGATTTCTCCAAAGTTTTTGAAGTAACCTGCGATGCATTTGGAATTAGCATAGGTGGAGTTCTATCTCAAGAAGGACACCCAATCGCCTACTTCAACGAGAAGCTGAACGAGATTAGACAACGATACTCCACCTATGACAAGGAATTTAATGCCATTATCCAATCCCTTAGGTATTGGCGACATTATCTTCTGCCTCAAGAATTCGTTATCTTTTTCAGACCATGAAGCTTTGCGATTCATTAACTCTCAAAAGAAACTCAATGCCCGGCATGGTCGTTGGGTTGAATTCCTTCAAGAATATACTTGCACTATTCCACATAAAGCCGGATATGAGAATAAAGCAGCAGATGCTTTGAGTCGTCAAGTGATGGTGACCCAAGAGATGAGAACTGAGGTAATTGGCTTTGAGCATTTCAAAGAAGACTATAAGGACTGCCCTGATTTTTATGAAATATATAACTCTTTGACCTCTGAAAGTGACCGCACTATTAATAATTTCCTTCTAGAAGATGGGTATCTATTCAGGGGCTAAAAACTCTGTATTCCCAAAACATCTCTTCAAGAATACCTCGTTTGGGAATTACATGCGGGAGGGTTAGCTGGTCACTTTCGACAATCTAAGACTATCGCCGCCTTAGAGAACCGATTCTATTGGCCGAGTCTAAAGCGTGATGTTAGTAAACTTTTGAGGAGATTTCACACCTTTCAACTCACCAAACAACGCAAACAGAAAACAGGGCTCTACACTCCACTCCCCGTGCCTAATTGCCCTTGGCAGAATGTGAGTATGGATTTCATTATTGGTTTACCGAAGAATGTGAGAAAACATGATTCTATTTGTGTAGTTGTCGACCATTTTTTGAAAATGGCTCACTTCCTTCCTTGTTCTAAAACTTTTGACGCCTCTCAAATTGTCAAGCTCTATTTTGACGAGATCGTTAGACTTTATGGCTTACCAAAAATCATAGTCTTCGACAGAGATGTTAAACTTATAAGCTATTTCTGAAAAACCCTGTGGCACAAAATGGGTATGAAACTATAATTTTCAACATCCTTCCACCCCGAGACTGATGGGCAAACCGAGGTAGTTAATAGAAGCCTAGGAAACCTTTTAAGGTCTTTGGTAGACGACATATTAGAGATTGGGATTCTAAGCTGCCTATCACTAAATTTTCGTATAACAACTCTGTTAATAGAACCACCGACCTTAGTCTTGCTGAGATTGTGTATGGATACCTACCCAAACAATCCATTGATCTACTTCCCATGTGTCTTAGGGTTAGAACGTCAGAGTCTGCATCTGCATTCGCATCTCATCTTCAGGAGTTACATAAAGAAATTAAAAAGAAAATTGAACAAAGCAACGCCACTTATAAACTTATTGCTGATCATAAAAGAAGATTTAAAGAGTTCAAAGTTGGAGACTTTGTGATAGTGCGAATACATCCGGAGCGTTTTCCTCCAGGATCCGCAAGGAAGTTGCATGCAAGAAGCGCTGGACCTTTTAAGATAATTTTAAAGATTTTAACATTAATCCTAAATTTAATATAGAAGATCTAGTAACCTTCGAGGGGCCAGAGTTTAACCCCAATAATCCACTTGCTAATGGGCCTTTTGTGACCATACCTGGTGAGATCCCTAGCCTACCTCCATTCCCCAATTTTCCTCACTTATCCAATCCGGAGAAGATAGAAGTCATATTGGATGATGAGATCATTTCCACGAAAGGGGGACGTCGAAGATACTTAGTTCACTAGAAAGGGACCCCAGCGATAGAGGACACGTGGGTTGATCGAGATGAGCTACAGAGTCTAGATCCAGATCTCCTAGAGTTGTACGAGAGCTCTAGGGACACTCACTCGACAGGGTCGAGTTTTCTCCCACCTAAGGAGAATGATGAGGACATCAACATATGTTATCGACAAGTTTATCGGTGTAGGAATCATAAAACTACGGCTACAATTCACAGTCTTTATTTTTTATGCATTTATGTATTATGTTATATTTATTTGCTAGTTTCGATTTTACCCCTTTTCTTGAGTTTATTTGAGCCCAAGGGGCATTTGAGTATTTTCTTTATTTTTATTTTAGGCCTTAACGCAATCCTCAAATCCCTTGACTCCAAGCCATTACCCATAACCACCATCGCCGACCAAACCCTCACCACCGCCAGCTAAAATCCCTCCACCCAACTCCACCGCCGGCCCCATTAAGCCACATTATGATGTTCTCAATCATCATGATGGTTTTCCTAAATTAGTTCAAGCAAGTAAAGGAAAGGCTTGAATTCATTTGAAATTCAAATTTTGAATTTCAAATACTTTCCATATTTGAAATTCCAAATAAGGAAATTCCTTAATCATGAATCCAATTTGAATTTAAATTAGATTGGATTCATTATTTGCTTTCCTAACTTATAAATACTTGTTTGGAAGCTAATAACTCCCTCCCCAATTCTCTCCCTCCCCTCATAATGCCGCCAGCCCATTAATGGGCTTTACCTATTAATTGTCTATTTGGATCATAAGCCTTGATTGAATTTGAATTCAAATTTTCAAATCCAACTCCCTCCAAATCCACTTAAATCTGAATTAATTTCAGATTTATTAAAACTTTCTCTCCCAACCCCACCCTAGGATAATCATCGGTCACCCACCACCTCCTCCACCGCCGGCTACCTCTCCATCAACGAAAGTCTTCGGCCCTCCTCCTAGTTGTAATCTCCTTCATCGTATGATTCGTCTTCCTCCGCTAAAGCCTAAGAGTGAATGAGTGAGAAGGGACTCAAGGTGAACCTCTCGTTATTAAGTGGTAAATTATGTTTATGTTATGTGCATGTAACATTTACTATTGTCTTTGGATTTTGATTGGATTGTTTGGTTAATCTCAAGAGCGCTTCTTTGCCTAAGCAAGTTGAATATTTTGAATTCCTAAATCTTCTTTATTTGCAAACAATAATTTTATATTAGCAAATTTTAATCAATTGTTCCTTTTAATTTCTCAAGAAACTCCTAGTTGATTCACATCACTATCATACCATTTAAAATCATATGCTACAGTAGATGAGAGGATAAATCTGCAGGAATTTTCAAATAAGTTTATTATTTAAAAGTTTACTTTGAAAGATAAAATATATCTCAACTCATCAAATTTGAATACATATTATATTGATTAAATGACCAAATTAGACACTACATGTTTTAGGCGTGTCTATTTGGTCCCAGATTTTTTTGAAGTGTTCAAATTAATATCTCAATTAATCAAATTTGAATATATTAAATCCTACCTTAAATTTAAACATTTGTTTAGATAAAACTTGGTGAAGAAAATAATTTATGAGGACCTTTTGGACTTTTGGCGTCAATACCATTTGTTTGAGTTGATTTTAAGGAAAATGAACCCTACAAGTCCAAAATACCATCATGAAAAGTTTCTCTCCACCAATTTCTATTCGCAGAAACAACTAAGTGAACGATATGACCAAATTGGCTCAAATTTGGTGAGTTGGGCTAAATTCAACAACAACAACAACAACAAGCCTTTGTCCCACTATGTGGGAATTGGGACCGGCTACATGAATCTTTTTTCTCCATTGTGTCCTATTAAAAGTCAAATTCTTATTTAAATCTCCGTTTTATGTGAACAAACCATCTAAGGCGACTCTCTCTAATCTTATCTTCCACTGGCGCTACTTCAACGTTTTCACGTATATGGTCATTTCGTATCCTATCCCTAAGGGTAAAGCCACTCATCCACCTGAGCATCCTCATTTTTGCAACACTTAACTTAGTATTATACTTCTCTCTTAATGGTTAACTATCTAATTTATTATATAAATCATTAAAAGCTATGATCTTTGCATCGCATATTACTTTCTTAGATTGCTTACGCTCTTTATATATTTACCAATTATAAGAATTTTTATATCTAAATCAATTTTTATAACAAATCTTCTTATTTTTTATTTTTTCTTCACATTTGGATTCCACCACCAACTATTTTTACTATTTGGAGTTTTTCACTTTGATACTCCAAGCATATCTTTTGTAATATTCTTAATATTACTTGCCACTTTTTCTCACATAACATTAGCATTCTCATGCACAGACAAAATCTTAAGATCTAAAATATTTCTCTCATAAATATTTTTCTTAATATTCATTAAATGCTCCCATCTAATCCTAGAATATCGATTTACTTTATTTTTTATTTCTTTCCTTTTATCTTAAAGTCTAAAACTAATAATCGATGTTGGATACATAAATTTTCACGCGGAATAACTTTATAATATTTGCAATCTAAACGATTTATTTTTATATAATAAAATAATCAATCTGAGTTTTACTGTATCTATTTTTATAAGTGATGAGATGTTCATCTCTTTTCTTACATAAGATATTAGCAATTAAAAAATCATAAGCTAAAGGAAAATTTAATATGGTCTTACCACCTTCATTGGTCCGTTCCAAACTCATGGCCATCATGAATGCTTTTAAATCATCTACCTCTTTACAAACATGTCAATTTAAATCTCCTCTAAAAAAACTCTTTCTTCAAGAGATATCTTTTGTATTAATTATTCTAAGTCATTCCAAAATTTTAATTTCTAACTTATATATAAACCTACTTGAGGAGCATAAACAATTATAATATTAAAAATCTTAGCATCAACAACAATTTTTAAAGCTATAATTTTATCTCAAATTCTATTAATTTTTATAATATTATCCTTCAAACTCTTATCTACAATCACACCTACACCATTTCTAGTACGCTCCTACCCGAATACCATAGTTGAAATCCTAAACTATCAATCTCCTTAGCCTTCTCTCCAACCCATTTAATTTCTTGAATGCTCAAAATATTTATCTTCCTATGAATCATAATATCTATTAATTTTATTAATTTTTTTGTAAAGGAATCTATATTCCAAGTTCCTATCCTAATTTTAGTTTCATGGACTAGCTTCTTTGCCCACATACGTCCTTAATGTGGGAACCCTTGCCTATTTAACACTGCACCCGAGCGCTGGTGCAATGGCCCTTGCAAACTTGTCGCTGTATTCAATGCATACAGCATGTCGCTTCTAGGAGACGCCCTAGCATTAACACAATTTTTAAAAATATTCATGAAATAATTATTCGACAAATTTTACGCTGGTTGTCAACTACCTAACACAACTCTTCACTTTCTCATTCAGGACTTGGGACTTAGGCTAAATTGAACACCTGAAAAAAATTGGAACAAAAATGGATAAACTTAAAAAGTTTAAGAATCATTTTGGCCATTTACTCTACAAAATTTAGTAATATTTACTTTTACCCAATTAATAAGTACTAAAATATTTTTTTCATATCAAGTTATAATTCAGAAGATATAATGTAAAATTCATAAAATGCATTAATAAAATTATCTATTTAATAAAAAAAATGCAACTAACATATGTATTAAAAATCATATACGTATTTCAAGCAAATATGCACATAGTGCACATGCATTTTAACTAGTTTTACAAAGTCAATAAAATCCAAGTAAAATCGATTGACTAACAGCATTTATGCTGAACACATTTGATACAAGATTTCTTTCTGTTTTTTGTTTTTACCTAAAGGTCATTAAGAAAATAAAAAAGCACCTGTAAGAAATGGTTTACAGCCCGTCTGACAACTCCAGGTTCATGTGGTGGTAACTGCACAAGCAGGAAAAATATTAAAGCCATCATTATTGACAGTGCAAATAATATATCAAGCTAGCTCAGAAGAAAAACATGATAACAGAGGGAACGGATTATGAATGAATCAAAATTGAAGTAATCAAGTATTATGATAACACAACCAGAAAACATGTAAAACTGTATTGATTGAGAGGGTATGTACATATAGGCTAGCAATCTAGGGTGTCCAAATAACAAAAAATGGGACATTATCAGATACGTCATCCAATTTGATCCACTTTTTATTATTAACTGCCGCCCCTTTAATGCTGTTAGGACAGGTTGAAGACATAAAGAACATGGAATTTTCCACCGGAAGATAACTTTGTGCAAATATATCTTCCTCGCATTCTATCATGTTATGAGTCCTCTTACTCCATAAAACCCTCTCTCACCGCACAATGGTCTGCGTGTTTGAGTTAACATTAATATTCCTAAACAAATTATATAACTGTATTCTTTATCACATACCAAACTGTTGTAATCAAAGAAATAGTGCTATTTACCGTAAGTTCATCTATTTTTTTAAAACCAATGGAGTCTTCTTTGGTGTATCATGTCCTTTTGATTCACTGTATCAGATCCTTTTAAGCAAATCAATACATCCATGGATGGGCAAAAGAAGGTGCACCAAAAAGAGGTATCCTGACCCGAATTAGGTTTAGCAAATGAATATATGAAAACCTTGTAACTAAGGTGGTTAGCAAGGGAGGATAGCTTGACAAAAATTAAAGAAGAGTAGCCTGTTACATGGAGTACCATATATTTTCATGAATGAAATAAGCTGCTGCCACAAATCTTGTATGAATTAGTCTTAGATTTAAACTTAAAGTTGGATGTTTTAGATTTTCCTCTTTTAAGTCTATAAATTAAATCCTTATCTAATATATTTTTCATGATGACTGAATACAATTCCAATTATTCCTCCACCTTCTCTCCCTCTCTCTACAAAAGTGGTCGGCCACTAGATCTTTGTTATGCTTCTTAACCTACATCAATAAGGGGAAGACACCTTTTGAGTATGTGTGGACCCCTTAAGGAAGAAGGGGAAGAAGAGAGACCATAAAGGGAGAAACCAGAAATTATTCATTCCACTCTCTTTTCTTACAATAGGAGATGTACCTATAATACTGGAATAGAATGAGTTTACAAATATAGAACCAGTCTACCTAAAACAAACTAAAAAATAGAATAAAAAAATTAAACTAATGTTTATTACATATGTGGACTCATTTTTCATTTATGTTGCCAAAATTAGGTTGTTGATTGTCCCGCCATGTTTGTATCGATCTTGGTGGACAGTGGGGCTACACAGTTTTATATCAAACTAATTTGTTGACAAACTTGGGTTGAAATAGGAGGATATGGGATATTTTGGAGTGATGATGGGCACAAGAAAGGTGGAGAAGAGCAAAAGGATCTGTCAATGTTTGGTGATAGAGCTGCACGGGATTCACATCAGGGAGAATTTTCTTCCATTGGAGTTGGGAAGTACTGATTTAATTTTAAGAATGAAGTGATTGCAAACCTATGTGGAGACTAAGGTAAACTGGTAGGCATTAGCTATAAAAATCCAGGAGGGGGGAGGAAGGTGGTAATTAAGAGAGATCCCAGCTTATCCAAAGCAATGGTTTCTTTGAAAACTATGGTTCGTGCCATATAAGGGGAGGAGAGAGCTTCTTGGTGGAGCTCTATAGTATGGAGGGAGGTGGGACAGAGGACATAGAAGACATTCCAGATATTATTCAACCATTATTTTGGCATTTTAGGGAGGTATTCCAGCTTCCTAGGGATTTCCATCCCCTCGAGAGCATGAGCACACTATTATTCTGAAGGAACGAGTCTCCCTCATTAGTAATAGGCCATACTGCTACCCTCAGGTCTAGAATGAAGCGATTAAGAGACTGATTCGGGAGATGATTGAAGCTGAAATCATCAAGTCCAGTGTGAGCCCTTTCTTTAGTCCTATATTGTTGGTAATGAAGAACGATGGAAGTTGGAAGCTCTGTGTAGACTACCGTGCCACGAATAAGAAAATTGTACCATACAAGTTTCTCATACTAGACATTGACGCGTTGTAAGATGAGTTGCATGGGTCAGTGATATTCTCCAAGATCGACTTGAAATCAAGGTACCACCAAATCAGAATGCAATCAAGAGCCACCCACATGCCAGCTTTTAGAATGCATAAGGGATACTATGAGTTTTGGGTGATGCCTTTTGGCCACACAAACGCACAGACTACTTTCTAGTTTTTGATAAATAGGGTATTTCAGCCCTACTTGCAAAGGTTTGTGCTGGTATTTTTTGACAATATATTGGTATATAGCAGGTCTAAGGGAGAACATTTGAAGCATTTGAAAGTTGTGATATATTCCTTAAGAGAGCACGCTTTATTCATCAATCAGAATAAGTGTTCTTTCGCCTAGCCTAGAGTGGAGTATTTAGGGCATGTAGTATCTCACGAGAAAGTGGTAGCTGACAAGAGTAAAATTCAGGCCATGCTCAAATAACACATACCTAAGACTTTGAAGGAGTTGAAAAGATTCTTGGGACTCACAGGCTACTATAGAAAATTTGTGAAAGGATACAGTTCTATAGTAGGGTCGTTGACGAAACAGTTCAAGGACCTCAACTGAGGAGAGTTAGCCAACTAGGCATTTAAGGAGTTCAAGAAGGCTATGACCAGTGCGCAAGTTTTATCTTTTCCATATTTAGCCAACCTTTTGTAGTTGAGACAGATGTCTCGGGTACTAATACAAAACCAGAGACCTTTGGTCTATTTAAGTTAGGTGTTGACGGCCAGGGAATACCCAAGTTAGTTTATTAGAGAGAGTTGATGACAATTGTGTTGGTCATTCAGAAATAGCGGTCTTATTTATTGGGAAGATATTTCATCGTTAAAACTGACCAGAGGAGTTTGAAGTATTTGCTAAAGAAGAGAATAGTCACCGAGGAGCTTTAAAGGTGGCTTTCCAAGTTATTGGACTATGACTTCGAGATTCAATATCAACCTGAAGTTGAAAACAAAGCAGCAGATGGTTTATCTAGATGCATGGGGGAGCCCTAGATGATGGCATTGTTCATGCCCTAAATGTTTGACTGGGATGCATTGAGGAAAGAGAGCAAACAGGATGCGGGGTTGAGGAAAATTAGGGTGGAGCTAGTGGAAAATAAGGGCAATCATCTGGAATATTTAGTGATGGGACAAAAGTTGCTTCATAGTGAGTGGTTTGTGCTTTCAAAGATCTTTTCTTACATTTCGTACTTGCTTCAGGAGTTTCATGGGACGGCCGTTGAGGGACATTTGAGGGTCAAAAAGGCATATCGTCGACTTTGTGCAGAGCTGTATTGGGAGGGTATGCAGAAGGATGTCAAGAAGATTGTGGCTAGCTGTGATATATGTCAAAGGCACAAGTATTTAGCTATGTCTCCAAGAGATCTCCTACAACCGTTAGCTCTTCTAGAAAAGGTTTGGAGGGAGGAGATGATCATGGATTTCATTGAAGGGCTGCCAATGTCAGAAAGATACACTACGATATTGATGGTGGTGGATCGATTGAGTAAATAAGTTCATTTCATTTGCTGTAGAGATCTTTCTGAAGGAATTGTTCAAGATGTAGGGGACCATTCTGAAAAGGAGCACTTATTATCATCCTCAAACTTATCTTCAATGTTATGTATCGAATACACCAAAGTTATGGGCAAAATGGTTACATGGGCAGAGTATTGATATAACACTTCCTATCATTCTACAGCTCAAATAACACAGTTCAAGGTGTTATATGAAAGAGATCCTCCTCACTTGATATATTATGTACAAGGCAGCACAATAGTGACATTAGTAGAGCAATAATTAGATGACAGAGACAGAATCTTGGCAAAGCTGAAAGGGCATTTGTTGTAAGCTCACAAATTATGAAGAGGCAAGCAAATGCACACTGGAGAGACAATTAGTTTGAGGTGGGGGTAGTGTTTACCTGAAGTTTCAACCCTATAGATAGAGAACCTTGGCACGGAAAAGGAACGAGAATTTATTACCCCGTTATTTTGGTCCTTATAAAATTGTGGAATGCATCGGTGTCGTGGCATATCGCCTACATTTACCACCATCGTCAGTCATCCATCCGGTGCTTCATGTGTCCCAGTTGCGATGTGTGATAGTAGAGAACATTTCATTTTTTGCACTTCTCCAAACCTTGATGGATGACATAGAGGTGTTGCTAGAACCATTGGAGGTTGAAGGAGTGCGCTAGGGAGTAACAGGAAGCAAAAAATGTTGATCAGGTGGAAGAACCTACTGAAGTACAAAGTCATGTGGGAGTCCTACTAGATTATTCAACAGCAATTCCCTTCATTCCACCTTGAAAACAATGTGACACTTTTGGGGAGGCATATTGATAAACAGACAGTTAAGGATGTGGGCCCAAGTGTGAGGGGCAGCTGCCGAGTTGGAAAGGGAGGAGAATTAAAGGAGGGTGTTGGAAAAGGAGGAGAATTAAAGGAGTGGATCACTTAGCAAAGGAGAATGTGCGAGAAAAATATGGAGTAAATTCAGGTTTTGGGAGGAAAATAGAGAGAGTTATATTAGGCCTTTTGATGATATTATTTTCCTTCAAGCAGATTTTGTGAAGGTTCATGCTATCCACTATTTTTTGTAGGGATTCTAGCAGCATCTAGAGTTTGGGAAAGAATGTCCTCCTCCCGAAAGAGGACCATTGTATCTTGTTTGTTCGTGTTTGTTTTCTTATCAAGAAAAATTTATTTGGTCTACTGGAATTTACTGTTTGTTAAAGGTTTTGGTGTTCAAAACCTACGAAAAAGATAAGGTTTTTTGATACAAGAACTGGGACATGAAGTAATCTTGAAAGATGGAGCGGGTAGGACAGCAGTTGGTCACTTGAGAATTTGCAAAACTGTTGTGTTGGAAAACAGATGGCAATTCTTGGAAGCAGGAATGGATGGCTGGTCTTCAAATAGCAAGTCTTCAACAGCTGATCTTGAAAGAAGCAGAAAACTGGATGTGGACTGCCGGTTGGATAAAGTAACTCAGCAGCTGGAATGGTTTGGCTGAAGAAATCTTGCAGAGAGAATATAGTTGTGGCTAAGAGAGCAAAACTGAAAATCTGAAGGCAGTTCAAGCGCCTGGTGGGGTGTTCTTGGGGATGTTGATGGTGGCTGAGATAAAACTGCAGGGTTACTGAGAAGCTGAAAACGTGGCTGATGTTGTAAATGCAAAACCGAACAGGCTAATTCTGGCAAAAGACGGCAGGTGTTCAGCCGCAACACAGAGATCTTGTTCTGGAAAAAAATAGGTGCATAGGTGGCTAGTGAGCTTTAAAAGAACGGCGCAGCAGGTGGCTGATTGAAAAGCTTCTGTATGTAAAGAGTGATGATGTTCTTGGTGTTCTTGAACAGGAAAATGTGGCCAACTGAAGTAATGTTGTGGAAGAAATGCTTGAGTGATGAAGATTGCAGCTGGAAGAATGTGGCAAGGGCTCTGTCACGACCCGGCCCGGTGAGCTCCCATAGGCGAGGCGGGAACGGAGGTCGGACGGTAGACTAAACTATCAACTCTCTAAATCAATCTCCAAAATATTTGAAAGAGCCACTAAAACAATAAAATTTGAAATCACATAAACATAAAATTAGTAATATTCATAGAGTTACCTTTCTTCAAGAGCGCCTCTCCTACAATATACGTTTCCACCTCTTCTACTCATTTTGATTTACTTAAACTTACCTTAAAAATGTTAACAACTAACAATAAGCCAAAGATCAGTAAGTAAAACACGATTCTAAACTACAGTAATCAAAGCAAAATGAACAATAAGCTAAATGTCAATTTCAATTAAAACATAACATAAATTAATTTCCTAATAACATATCATTAACATAAACATAAATCATACATTCATATCATTTCATAATTCATTTTCATATTCATTTCAATATTCGTAACTTTCTGATTTCGTATATATTACAACTGTCACAGGAGCCACCGTCTAGTACCAGAAAGGTACTCTTTTATCATTTCTTTTTTCATATCCTTTATCATTTTAACGTGCACGAGTACAGCGTCCCCAACTAATTTCATAAGGGGGGAGCTCCATCAATTCAGCATGCACATACAAACATTCAATAACAATCATAACATCTCATTTCTATAACATATGAACTTTATCATATAATGACATAAAATGTAACATGTAATTTGCATGATCAACCATTTGACAAGAGTAACAAAATCATGTTCTAAATTAATCATAAGGATTTCATAAACATGCTTGAATATTTAAAACATATAACTGGAGAGAAACAAAAGTCATTACTGTAAATAAAGAATCATGTATACTTACTTGAATGTTTGATGTATGAAATTTATCGCTTCCCCTTCTTCAAGGCTCTTCCTCTCCCATCTTGAAATCCTAAGAAAGACAAAGTAACTATGATTGTCAAATAATTACTCTAAGTCTTACTCCAATCCTTACTAAGTTAATCTTCCTTTCCATTAACCTTCTTAACATTAGACATGAAACCTCCTTAACATTTGGATTCTTTCATTAATTATCATCCATGTTACATTGACCTTAATCCTTACTTTTCTATCTTACTTCTATCAGTCCTCCTATGAAAATTCAATTTTTATTTTCGGATTTAATTATATTTTAATTTATAAAAACTCTAATTTTATGAAAATCATAATTTTAGCCCTCTTTAAACCTCATTAAAAGTTTTATAATTCATAAAATACTTTTTTTTATTTTCAGATTTACTTAAAAGCCCTAATTTTAGAAATCTGAATTTCATTCATCTCTTATTTTAGCATGCCAAATCTTCACTATTATTTAAATAAATAATTAGAACTTTCAATTTTCGGATTTAACTTATTTAGAAATTAGGGAAATTGATATTTTGAGAAAAATCTCAAAATCTCACCATTAGAACTAGGGGTGGTGTCAAATTCTAACCTGACCCGAAACTCGACCCGAGCCCGACCCGAAAAATCCAGGGTTCGGGTCAACCGTTTACATTACAGGTCGGGTTTGGGTTTAAGTTTTTTACCTGTTTGCAAAACCGGGTCGGGTTCGTGTTAACCCGGAAACTCGAAATCGACCCGTTTTGACCTGGGAAAATGACTTGTCGCGTCATACCATCCTGTCCAGCTGTCCCGTCGCGTGACTCGCGTCAGGCCTCGCATCGCGCGATGTCGTCGCATCAGGCTTCATGTCGCTCAGTCGCTTCGCCCAGTCACCGTGGTTCAAGCAACTCCAGTGCTTCGCCGCTCCGCCTCCCTGTGCCGCCTCGACCACGCTAAGTCTGGCACTCTAGCGTCCACCTTGGCCTCGAAATGCTCCGGCCGCACCGCGGTTCCGCCTCGACCACGCTAGTGTTCGAGTCGTTCGACACTTCGAACAAAAGCAGGCCTCTCCGGCGCTCCGACTCGACCGCCATGCTGGACTTAGCGCCATTAGCGGACCCGAAGCAGAGCTCAAGCATCAAATTTTGCGGGTCGAGTTGGGTCGGGTCAACCCGTAACCAGCACGGGTCGGGTTCGGGTTGAAATTTTGGACCCGTTTGTAAAAATGGGTCGGGTTCGGGTTGACCCGTTTAGACCCGGGTCAACTCGAGTTCGACCCGAACCCGACCCGCCGACTCGTTTTGACACCCCTAATTAGAACCTTCCTAAGACCCTTAAGAATAAACTTTGTTAAAAAACTTTCATAAAATAATCAAACATTTGGAAAACCCTAAGTTTTGAAACCCTAAAAATTTTTGGGAAAAAAATTATGTTTTCATGGTTAGGAACTCTTCCTCAATCTTCCCTAACATTCTTTTTTTGAAAAACATCAAGTTTTGGAGAAACCCTAGATCCTTCTCATCTAAAAATCTTAGGGAAAAAAAATAAATGTCTTGCTTAAAAACTCACATTAGCCTCCTTGAATCTCCCTCTTTGATATCCCCTAAGCCCGGCCGCCGAAACCCTCCACCAAAGCCGTCGTCCAAGCCTTGCCCGTGCGCCACCCTTCCACCTCCGCTTCTTCTCTCTGTTTCGGCCGAACGAACAAAATGGGGACAGAATTGAATTCGGTCCCCTTAAGAGGAAAAGAGGTTTAATGCAAAATGCCTTAATTGCCCCCACTTAAAACACATCCGCATTAGTATTTGCTAGGGGTAGTTTAGGTATTATGAATCTTTCTTGAATTTTAATTTCAAATCCAAGCAAAATTTCATATAAGCTCTTTATATCAAAATGTTCATAATTTTGCGTAGAATTTTATAAAATTATTTTCTTCAAAATCCGACAACTTTGAAAGTTTCATTTAAAAATCGTCGTGATGCATCGAAAAGCGTGCAAGGTCTAAAATGACATTTTTCAGGTTTTACAGGCTCAGTTGATGAAAATGTTGCGGAAGTGAGGGTGCTGATCGGCGGGAAGAGGAGAGGGGAATGTGAGTTTAGGTCTCAACAAGAGCATTATTTGTTATGCTTCTTGATCTACATCAAGAAGCGGAAGGCACATTTTGAGAAGATGTAGACTCCTTAATGAAGAAGAAGGTGAAGAAGGGAAAACAAGAAATTATTCATTCAATACTCTTTTATTACAATAGAAGGTATATTTATAATATTTGGGTAGGCCAAGCTTATACAACATAGAACTGATCTACCTAAAATAAAATATAAATAAAATAAAATAAATAAACTAGTGCTTATCACATATGTGGACCCATTTGTCATTTATATTACATAAACTATATTGTTGGTTGTCCTCCCATGTTTGTAGCCCATGTTTTGCATCTGGATTGTAAGAATTTCAAATCCAATATATTATGCTAATGTCTAACAATCTTCAAAAAAAAAAAGAAATAAGTCATTTGGCAGACCCCATCTCTACCCACTCTCTATCTCTCTAAAATCTAACTTAATAAACTGTAACTTCTTTTCATAGTTCTCTCTTAAATCTTCTTCTAGCAGTCACCTTGTCATCTGTACAACAATACAAAATCCAATGGTTTCCAAAATCTGAATTAGCTGCACCTTCAAAACAACATAAAATGTTGGTTGCATGATTAAAGTTTTGATAAAAAAAGTAGGAATCCTAAAGGATTAACCATCTACTTCATTATTCAGCTCCTGGAGTTAGAAGACTCTAAAACTAAGCTTCTCTGAAAGAAGATTCGTCATCAATATTCCATGTCTAGGCCTATACTTCTAACAAGCGGTCTAAGAGGCCCTACGAAAATCAATAGATTTATTGCAACAAAGGAACGAACAACCGGCAGGCAAAGACATAAAATTGATCAAAGAATAACATGCCAAGCCACAAGCAGAAAGATTAAACCTATACGATCAATTAAGTTTGAGGGGTACATTTCGGTTGGGTTACATCAAGGATCAGCCTTAAGCCCACATCTTTTTGCTTTAGTCATGGATGTCCTCACTAGACATTTGCAAGAGGATGTACCTTGGTGTATGCTTTTTGCTGATGATATTCTTCTTGTTGATAAGACTAGAGAGGGAGTTGAAGGTAAACTTGAATTATGATCGCTTGAGTAGATCTAAAACGGAATATATGGAGTGTAATTTTAGTAGTAATAGACCTAGTGAGGGGATTATGACTTTGGGCGATCAAGTCATTAATAAGAGTACACGTTTTAGATATCTTGGATCTATTGTTCAGAGTGATGGTGAAATAGATGGGGATATTATCAGCAGAATTCAAGTTGGATGGTTGAAGTGGAGGAATGCATCGGGCTTGTTATGTGATAGAAATGTACCCCTCAAACTTAAGGGAAAATTCTATAAGATGGTAGTGAGGCCTGCAATGCTTTATGATGTCGAATGTTGGCCATTAAAAGAGAAGCATAATACCAAGTTAAGTGTGGCAGAGATGAGGATGCTCAGGTGGATGAGTGGCTTTACCCTTAGAGATAGGATACGAAATGAGAATATACGTGAAAATGTTGGAGTTGCTCCAGTAGAAGATAAGATTAGAGAGAGTCGCCTTAGATGGTTTGGTCACATAAAACGGCGGCCTTCCAATGACCCGGTTAGGAGAGTAGAGGTATTAGATTTGACTTATATTAAGAAAGGTAGAGACAGACCTAAAAAGACTTGGTTAGAAAATATTAGGAATGACCTTTCTTTATTAAATTTAAACGAGAATTTGACTTTTAATAGGACACAATGGAGAAAAAGGATTCATGTAGCCGACCCCGCATAGTGGGATAAAGGTTTGAAGTTGTTGTTGTTGTTGTTGTGGGGTAGACTCGGGTTCAATGGAACAAAATTTCTTCAGAAAAATGTCAAATCCCACCCCTTGGCTCAACAATACTACATTTTTTGCTTGTCTTGTAGTATTCTATCGCCAAAAAAAAACCCTGAAACTTGGAATCTTGTATTTGGCATATTAATTCAAACATAAAAATAAACATGCATACAAGCATGATATTCTAATGGATACGTTGGGCTTGGACCTGATGGAGCCATCTGCTGAATTGCCACTCCGAACCCCAAACTCAGCCAGGCAAGTAACAATTTAGATACATAATCAGTCCAATAGATGCATACATTCCTAGCCAAATCAGCTAAAATAGAGAGAGCCAAGTAAGAAAGGCATTTACTGTTAAGTGTAAATATTCACAAAGAATATAAAAGAACAAGTATAAGCTTACAAATTGAAGTTACTCCTCAACGGAGATACTCACGCAGACTGCAAAAGCATTCATGGCAAATTATATCCATATCATGATAGCAAAAAGTGTTAATTGTGAAATAATTAATCATTAATCCATAACCCTTATTCAGGAAACAGTTAGAATGAATTTAAGGTGACTACAATACACAACGTTTTGGCATAATTAATTACCTATAGCAGAGCAGAGAGATTTCTACTTAAAGGTTGATTCATTTACATTTAGTATCCCTTTTTTGTAAATAGAAATGGAGAGACTTAGTATGTGAATACTTGTATTCAATGAAACTAAACTTAAAGGGAACCAAATAACTATTATCGTTGTGCAATTACAAAAAAGTAACAATGGCACGAGTTCATAAACAACCAGCAACTGACCACTTCATTAGGCCTCCTTTTACTTATGCGTTCTACATCCACATGGAAAACATTTGATAAAGCATGCACACCAGTATCCTGCATGAAAAAAATTATCATGCATTGCAGAAAAGTGACGAGAAGTGCCGAATATTAAATAAAGAAGAAAACAATAAAGTTTTTTGAGATGAGGTAAAAAAACAAAATTAACCAAACTACTAGAAGGAAAAAATGGCATACAATTCACCATTTATCTAATCATTCATAGTATGACGGATCTGATATCAGTCATCAATGTTCCAGACATAAGGTTTCTTAAAATAAAATGAATACTAAAGTGTCATGTTCTTCTTCAATATGCCATCAAAAATAAATATGAAGTATTGATTAAGTTGCAAATCAATTCGAGATCTGCTAGCCGTTTGAGGACTTCTAAATTAAATGGCTATGAAGTAGTGGACGCAAAGGTCAAACTAACAATAAATAGAGCTTGTTTTCAGGAAATTAAATGAATACAGAAAAATCAACACGTACTGGAACATAATAAGTTATTGTATATTGGAAAAATTAATAAAAATGTAGCAAGGATGATAACAGCTTGAAAGTTAATAATTATGCGCCCCAAAAATTCATAACAGGCTCTTCTGAGAGATTATTGGTTCCAAGTAATTTTTTAAAGACTGATCCCTCCTAGACCGGGCATGACTGGGTCAGTCCACCCTGACAGGCCACAGTGTATTCCAAGCGAAAGCCTGGCCCGCCTCAGCACTCTTCCGCCCCCCCTGGGTGGGGCCTGTGGATTAATGCAAAGGGAGGAGGGGGCCAGTAGGAGGGAAATTCAAATTGGGAGGGATTTTTTTGGGTATTTGTTGGATATTGTATACTTTAAGTAGTTTTGTTAAACCTAAGATTGGATTATAGGATATTTGCCTAAAATTAGTATTCCTAAGATTGAGTAGGCTCTAGCTGGCGACTAGGGTTTGGGGAGAGCGGGATCTTCCTCTCAAATTAAAGATCCATTGTCTTGTCCATTTTCTTCCATATATCATCAATTAAAAAGATTATCTCTTGTTATTCCTCATAGTTCTTCTTGTTGAAATTAAAACTAAGCCAAGGGTTCATTTGATTTCTACAAACACTTTCTATCAAATTGGTATCATAGCATAAATCCAGGTACCTAGGTGGAAAGAAAGTTAGAAGTGTTGGAAGGGAAGATCGAACAATTGAAATCTAATTTTGTAGAAAAGATTTTAGATTTCAAAAATTAAATTTCATTCGTCCATGAGAAGATTGATGGGAAGTTTGCTATCATGGAGGAAATGATGAGGAAGATGGGAGGTGAGGGGAGCCATAGACGGTCAAGTGAGTGGGGAAAACCCTAATCCGATAAGGAGAGGGGAAGATTAGGAGGTAAAGATTTTGGAAAGGGAAGATAGAATGCCACCCCTAGAACCTACTCCTATGGAGGAGACGAGCAGAGGGTATGGGGAAAAGAGTGAGGATGTTGGATATGAGTGAAGGGGTGTTGAATTTGAAAGAAGAGGGTTTGATTATGACCGGAGGAGTGATGATTTTGAAAAGAGAAGATCGAGGGGATATTGATGAAAAGTTTGGGTATGAGCGTAGAAGGGATGATCGGGACGCTCGGGGAGAGGGCGGTCCAGCCCTTTAGGGAATGGGAGGTTTTAGGGGAAACAAGGGAAACAGATGAGATCCAAGAGTGAGAAAGTCGAACATGCTTGTGTTTGAGGGAGAGGATGCACATAGGTGGATCTATAGGGTGGAAAGATATTTTTCTATCAATGGGTTGACAGAGGAGAGACGAACGGTAATTGTTTTGCGCTTAGAGGGGAAGGCATTGGCATGTTACTAGTGGAGGGATATGGGGAGGCCCATACAAACCTGGAGGGAGTTTAAGGACTATGTATTCAAACATGTCCGAACCAACAGGGGAGGGGATTTCTGGTGGAGTTGCAAACTTTGGAGGGGATCCGATCAGAGGATGGAGGAGAAATCTCTTCTTTAGTAAAGTCGCTTATACAGCAGTTCAATGAGATTTTTTAGCCACCTCAAGGATTGCCACCACCAAGATCCAATCAAAGGATAAGATTGAGAAGCTAATTCAGGAGATGTTGGAGGCTGGGATCATCAGGCCGAGCGTGATCCTTTTTCAACCCAGTCCTACTACACAAGAAGAATGATGGGAGCTAGAGATTCTGTATAGATTGTAGGACCCTAAATAAGGAGACTGTGCAATATATATTTCCTATTCTGGTGATAGATGAGTTTCAAAATGATTAAAGTGGAGTAGTGGTGTTAAAAAATATGGATCTGAAAACCGGGTACCATCCGATCAGGATGAAAATGGAGGATGTCCCGAAGACGGCATTCAAGACACATAAGCTATGAGTTCTTGGTGATGTAATTTGGACTCACGAACGCACCTACTACATTCCAATCCCTCATAAGTCGAGTCTTTAGACCATACCTCCAGAAATTTGTACTTGTTTTCTTTGATGACATCCTGGTGTACAACTGGCCAGATGAGGAGTATTTAGAGCAAGTGAATGTGTTATAAGAGGTGTTACAAGAGAACCAATTGAGAGCAAACTTGAAGAAGTGTTGCTTTACATAGCCTAGTGTGGAGTACTTGGGCCATGTGATATCTTAGGAGAGGGTGGTAGTTGATCAAGCCAAGATTGAGGCTAAGCTGAAATGATCGTTACAGAGGACTCTGAAGAACTTGAGCGGTTTCCTAGGGTTCACTGGTACTACAGGAAGTTTGTGAAAGGATAAAGCACAATAGCCTGGCCACTGATGAAGCGGCTAAAGAATGATAGTTTTATGTGGGGAGAGACAGCTACTAAGGCTTTGAGAGATTGAAGAAGGTCATGACAATGGTACTTGTCCCTGGCCCTACCAGATCTCAACCAGCCTTTTGTGATAGAAATAGAAGCACCATGGTATGGATTGGGGGTTGCGCTCATGCAGAATCAGAAGCTCATAGCTTACTTCAACCAGGTGTTGACTACAAGAGCTAGACTGAAGTCAATCTATGAGAGGGAGTTGGTGGCCATTGTGTTGGCCATTCAAAAGTGGGCAACCTTACTTATTAGGATAACATTTCATCTTCAGGATAGACCAACGAAACTTGAAGCACCTGCTAGAGCAGAGGATGATAACCCGAGGAGCACTAGATGTGGCTATCAAAGCTTTTAGGATATGATTTTGAGATCCGCCATAGACCAATGCTAAAGAACAAGGCAACTGATGCTTTGTCTAGATGCATGGGAGAGTTCCAGAAGTTGGCTATTTCAGAACCACTAATGTTGGATTGGGAGGCTATTAAGGAGGACAGTGTTCAAGATCAGGAGTTGAAGGGGATTAGGACAGATCTGCTGAGGGATGAGAGTACCCACCCTGGTTATTCCCTAGAAGGGGAGAGACTGATGTATCAAGGAAGATTTGTGTTGCCACGAACCTCGGTTCATATTCCCCACCTTCTACAAGAGTTCCATAGGAGCGTGGTCTAGGACCATTCAAGAGTGCAGAAGGCGTAGAGGTGGTTGGTTGTAGATTTGTATTGGAAGAGGATACATAAGGATGTGGAGGAGAAGGTCGCTAAATGTGAGGTGTGCCAGAGGAGTAAATACATTATTATGGCTTCAGGAGGTTTACTACAACATCTAGCTCTTCCATATATGGTGTAGGAGGAAGTCACCATGTATTTTATTAACGGGCAATCCAGGTTTAAGGGGTATATAGTGATTTTGGTAGTGGTGGACAGATTGAGCAATTATGCTCATTTTATTCCTTTATGACATCTGCACACAATAGTGATAGTGGCAACGACATTCATCGGAGAGGTGGTCAGATTGTATGGGATACTGGATCCAATAGTGTCCAACTGAGATGAGGTGTGCCTCAGTTATTTTTGGAGAGAACTGTTCAAGATGCAGGGGGCAGTATTGAAAAGGAGCACCACTTACCACCCCCAGACGGACATGCTAACGGAGGTGGTAAACAGGATCTTAGAAACTTACCTACGTTGTTTTATTTTAGAAACACCTCTGTTGTGGGCCAACTGTCTAGCATGGACAAAGTACTAGTACAACACTTCATATAATTCGGCTTCACGGATGACTCCATTCAAAGTGTTGTATAGGAGGGACCCACCTTACTTGGTGTATTTTGGGCAAAGCAACACACTAGTCTCATCAGTGGAACAATACTTAGAGGAGAGGGATATGATGTAGGCTGAATTAAAAAGGTATTTGTTGAGGGTTCAGCAAATCATGAAAAAGAGGATGGATGGATGAAGGAAGGACATGCTGTTTGAGGTAGGAAATATGGTATATTTGAAGCTTAGTCCCTACAGACAAAGGACGACAACTATTGGGAGGAATGAGAAGTTAGCCACGAGATACTTTGGCCCCTATAAGATAATGGAGAGGATTGGAGTAGTGGCTTATCGATTGAAGTTACCCCTGATAGCTACTATATATTCGATGTTCCGTGTGTCCCAATTGAGGAGAGCTCTTGGTGATCATGTATCAAGTTTAGAGTTACCCATGACACTAACTAAAGATTTGAAGATTGTGTTGGAACCATTGGAGTTGGAAGGGCTACGCAATGGAGAGTGAGGGATCAAGGAAAAGCTAATAAAATGGAAGAACCTAACCGACTATGATGCCACGTAGGAGCCGCACGAGAGGGTGAAACAGAAGTTGCCATCTTTCCACCTTGAGGGCAAGGTGGGTCTTTGGGAGGGGGTATTGTTAGACCGGTCCCTCCTGGGCTGGGCATATTTTGGCCGGTCCACCCTGGACCGACTAGGGTGTATTCAAGGCGAAAGCTTGGTCATCATCAACACTCTTTTGCCCTCCTTAGGGTGGGGCCTATGGATTAATGCAAAAGGAGGGCCAGCTAGGAGGGAAATTCAAATTGGGAGGGTTTTTTAGGTATTTGTTGGATATTATATGCTTTAAGTAGTTTTGTTAAACCAATGGTTGAAATATGGAGATATTTGGCTGAAATTAGTAATCCTAAGGTTGAGTGGGCTCTAACTGGCGGCTAGGGTTTTGGAAGGGCAAGATCTTCCTCTCAAATTGAAAATTCATTGTGTCTTGTTTGTTTCCTTCCATATCATCAATTAAAAAGATTCCTCATAGTTGTTCTTGTTGATTGCTCTTGGAGTTGCTGAAATTAAAATTTGGCCAAGGGTTCATTTGATTTCTACAAGCACTTCCTATGAATTTTCAAAATACTGACTGGATTATGATAAGATACTATCAAAGATTTTTTACTCATTTGCAAGGACTATAATCTAGTCCTATATTTTCCACAAGCACAAGCCCCTATGGTTAAATACCCTCCTTGTAATAAAAGAGTACCTCCAATTAAGGCTAGTCTGTAGGCATTAATGCTTAGTGTGTAGTAGTAACAATTTAAATTTTGGGATTTAGAAAATTTATCACTTCTTAACTTAAAGTTAGTCAAGGGAATGATGATGAACCCAAAAAAAATTCTATGGTTTCATCATCTCGGGTTATCATGATCCCTGTTCTACTTCGTCAATAGAGGTAGACAACCCAATCTAACTTTAGAAATCTAATATAAATGTTTGCCGAACAGAATAATTTTAATTAGCATTAGCTAAAAAAAGAATGTGTATATATATATATATATATATATATATATATATATA
>NW_021406322.1:47581-57235 GCF_001605985.2 Dendrobium catenatum | reverse complement strand
CCTTTCTTTGCACCCATGGGTTAAGAGCATTCATGGTGTTATTGCATCATGTAAGCTAGATTATTTATATTTAATTTAATTTAATTTAATATATAATGTAATAAAATTTTTGGAAACATATTAATTAAATAAAATATCTGATATTTAAATTAATTTAATATTTAATTAAACATTTTATATAAAAATAAAATATTTAAATATATTATTTGTTGAACTGGCCGTTAAGAAACTGACCGGTTCAACCGGCAGTAGTTCAAACCAGTCTTGACCGGTTCGTTGCCAGCCGGTTCTTAGGGAACACCGAATCGGCCGTAAGACCAGTTCACGGTTGAACCGGCCGGTCTGGTCCGGTTTTCAAAACCATGACAAAAATAAAAGAAATTGTTATTTTCATTGAGAAAAATAACTTATACATAGTGTGTGTACGAAGTGCATGTAAGAGAAATTTTTAAATTTTTACACCTGTATACCACGTGCGTATATGTTTGTACACTTGTCCAAGCACTGTCTATAAGTGTACACATAGTGTATAAATTTTTCTTGTACACTAATTGTGTACAACTTGTACAAAATGCATGTATAATAGAAATGTATACAAACTTTGTGTACACTTATATATAGTGTTTGTATAAGATGAATTTATAAATTGTGCTCATGGGTTACTATTTTGTTTATTCTATTTTAGTGCTTTATCCACTTGTGCATAAGGGGTTGTATAAGGGTAACAATGATGAATATGAGTAATTTGTAGTTATACCCATAATATTAGTTTTAGTGTTCATAAGAAACATCACATTTACTAGCTAAATTATAGAATGATAAGATACAAGGGCTTTGTTTATTCAAAATATTGTCTCAAGAAGGGTCTTCATTTACATTCTCAAATAAATTAAAAAAAAAAATACAATGGTGGGGTATCCAACTATGATTAGGAGTAAAGTTGATCCAGATGGATATTAGATGGTGCAAAATTAATGGAAAAATATAATCATTAATTTTCTAGGCTAAAAAACCAACATATATTTACATCTTTTTTTTTTTGAAAAATAGCCGAAGCTAAACTTTTATTGAAATAAAAACAACTACAAATTAGATTCCTCCTTCAATATGCTAAAAAAAGGAGGAACCTTATGAACCAAACAATCATCCCAAGAAAAGTTACTTACTAAAGCATAGTTAGCACATAAGTTTGCTAACTTATTACTTTCTCTATTAATGCAATTAAAGATAACAAAATTGAATTTAGAATGAAATTCCATACCATCATCCTTTAGCTTCCCCTTATTCCAAGTATTTTTGAAGTAAGAAATAATGTTTGAGTTATCACCTTCAATGAGTATGCCATCATATTTGAACATCCATTCCTTGATCTCCTCTTTAATTGAATTAATAGCAAGTAATTCTAATTGGCCAATATCCCAATGAATAAATGATTTGCCATAAACATACATGAATCTCCCTTACTATCTCTGAAGACAGCTGCTATACCCGCTTTGTATGAAGAAATGAGAGAAGCATCAACATTAACTTTGATCCAATTGGGTGGAGGAGGATGCCAAGCATTAGATAGTCTTAACGACTGATTAACATCCCAAAAGCCCACATTAGAAAAGCTATATTTGTTGGAGACCGAAGCTTGAACGATAGCCTCAGATGCAATGAAGCTGGAATTGTCTTCTATTCCACCGTGTAATCTCTTGTTTCTACTTATCTAAGATAGAAACACTAAAATACAATAAAGTTTAACCATCATACCTTTCTTGGAAACATTATTTTCCATCCATCTTAAACATTGTTCAATAGAATTGAACAAGGGGAACCCAAATCCCCGATGGTTTAAGTGTTGACTTATCTCTTTGATCTTCAAGCAACCACATACAATATGTTCCATATCTTCATTACAATCACATCCACTAGGACAATTAGCGTTTTCAGCAATCCTCCTATAACATAAGAAATGCATTGATGGGATTGCATTCCTTTTCAATCTCCACCAAAAAGTCTCTACCCGAGAGTTTAACTTTGCCTCCTTGATCCTCCATAACAGATCAACTTCCAAGCCAGAAACCTCCGCTTTCCTTATTAATCCAGGAATAGTCATACCTGAATTTTGCTTGATTAGAACTAAGAAATCAGCTTCTTTATCTTTAAAAATCTGGGTCTTCATGATGATATCAATAAGCTCCTTACCAAAGAATTTGCTCAGATTTTGAGCATCCCAATTTCCTTCAGAAATGAAATCCTCCACCATTATCGGGTTGTCATCCACCAGAATTACAAATGTAGGCCATTTGTTAATACTTTTATCAAGTATCCAAATGTCTTTGAAAGCATCTACAGATTTACCATTTACTATTTCCCATTTCACTATAGGATTTAGAGTATTAAATCCTTCATTCAGAATTTTGAATGCAGCCGAATTGTTACCATTTGGATTTCCTTTCATCAATTTGTTCCCATATTTAGCATCCATAACAGAGTGAAGAAGAGAATTTTTATCTTGAACAAATCTCCAAGCTAGTCTAGCACGCAAAGCAGGTGCTTTATTTATATTAGAATGTAATCCCCGGCCTCCATATTCAATTGGTTTGCACATATCATTCCAAACATAATAAGAAGGATGCATAGCGATAAGGATAACTCAGTCATGCAAATTAAGAACTACAATACGAACTCCTTCAACAGGTTTGATACACATAAAATTAAAACAGTAACAAAGTGTTGACACTTCATTGATGATAGAGTTGTGGCTAGGAAGAAAGGTGGCAAAGGGCTATGGAACGCTCCGCATGCAATGGAGTGAATGGTAAGAAAAAATATATGAAAAATAGAGAAGAAAATTTAACTAGGAGAAAGGAATCCAATTATCTAGTACATCTCTCTAAAACTCTAAGACAAAAAGAAGGCAGCATACTAACTCTAAGAACATTTATTACTAGCCAAGCTGTTCAATGAGAGAAAGATATGTTGCATTTAACAAAATTAGGACTAAATGATGCTTGCAAGGTTATTTAATCGATTAACATGACCTGGACTATGCTAGCCCTTACACTTATCAAATAATGTTTGATGAGTTCTAAAAGACAAATAAATACATAAATACCCTAACCATATAAGAAAAATATTAAACAATATCAAAAACATTTAATATCTATTGTGATTTAATATTTAACGAGATATCAATGATGGTGATGAAAAGCTCAATGGGCTCTACAACACTCACAACGCAAGACTCTTATACAGGGAGATAGAGTCCCAATACTCCTACAAAAGATTTTGAAACTGATCCAAAACAAGGAGTGTTAGATTCATAGAAACTTAGATCTGAAAAAAGGAAGTGAAAATGTGGATCATTTGCTCATGATAAATGGTACCAGGAGACTAAGAGATAAATGAAATTTAATGGGATAAAATCTTGATGTATACGTTCCATTGGAGATGGCAAATTGGTGATACTCCTCTAAGATTGAATTACTTTTATTGCCAAGTAATAAGCTCTTAACTCAATTTGCCAAAAAACATAGTAATCATTCACTTCAAGGGAGTTCTAATACCAAATCAAAGAATAAATTAACCTTAACTTATACCATGCATTTATCTGAAAAGAAGTACCACCTCAGATGAACTACAGATATGCATATGTTATAGAAGTAGAAGGCTTGTAAGAGGTGGTTGAAAGCAGACTAAAAGGAATGATATGCTGTTGGTAGCCTCTGATGGTGAATAAAACAATTATGGATAGCAAGTTGCAAGCCTAATGAACCTCAATGGTAACACACAGGAGAGGGAAACTTATTAGAATCAATAAAAAAACATATTTAATGTTCACATAAACAATATCAGAGAGAGAATAGCTTAGTTTAGATCAATCCAATGTTTGGGCCAGTTTAGTGAGTTTTGTAAGCTATTCTAACTTAAATTCCATTTGATTTGCTGAAAAAATAATGCAATAGTAAACTGGAATAAAATGTAAAAGGAATGCAGTGTACTTAAAATGTTTGAATTTAGTTGGATAAATGTAAAACAAATGCAAGTGATTATTTTTTTTTTATTTAGTTTGAAATAAAATAAATGCAGTGTAAAGCTTAGCGATGAAAGAAGACAACATCCAACTGGCAACCAATGATTGTGTCGATCGGCGGGTAGCAAGAGGCTGTACGTGATCAGTGGTGGCGAGTGGCAATAGTAGAGTCGAGTGGCAATGGTAGAGGCGAGTGGCGGCAGCAAGCATCTAACGATGAGAGCGAAGTCAGCTTGTGGCGTATTTGAAATTCAGCCAAAAAAGAATGAATTTTGAATACATTAAAAATAACTGTGGAGTGAATTTAAAATTCACCAAAAGTTTATTCTGCGTTACTTTTTGATCAAACAATACACCAAAATTTCTAAAACTCCTGCAATTAGAATACTTCACACTCACTTTTTATCAAACCCAAATAGCCCCTTATTTTCAATCTCTTTGGTTCCATTGGGTTCAAATGGTTTAATTTAGTTTGGTTTTAATGGATTTAAGTGAATAGGATAGGATGAAATGGTTGCTTTAAAGGGGAAGAAAGATAGTTCTATTTATTAAAAAATTGAGAGATAAAAGAGCATTTTCTAAGAAGGGGAAACGAATAAGATAGTTACTACTAACTTTCAAACAAATAAAGTACATCATGCCATTCCTATAAATAACCCATGTAAACACCATATAGGCAAAATTTTGATGAATGCAATTTATTTTCTATCCCCCTCCACCAACCCAATATATTTTCTAATAGTGTTGATTATGTCCAAGAATGAGGTGGTGGAATTTGAAAGGAAAGAAGTAGTAAGAGAAATAAATTTAAATTCTTTAGTTGAGCCAAACTCGATGTAGGATTAGTTGACTAGTTCCATTAAACATATAGTAATTGAATTTTCAACTTCTATAACATCTATTTATTTATAAAATATATGATACTAATAACTGGACTGATTTGATTTTAAAATTAACATACACAAAGTGAAAGAAGCTCACAGTTACCATCCACTAGGATTTTTATGCAATGCCATAGATATTGCTTGGTTCACCATCATGCTGTTGATTGGACTATTGGATCTATAGTTAGGCTTCAATATAGCATTCTTTATTGACCGGTGGCCATAAAGGTACAGTAGTTTTCATGCAAGCCATGAAGTCCCTACGATTGCCTACCCCATATGTCCAGACTCTTTTTTCTTTATTTTAAATCCTCAATTAGACATTGTATTTTTTGAGGGGGGAAATGCGCCCCCGCTGTCCCCCGCTTGAATCCGCCCATGCTTCTATCCTCTTTACACATGCTCAAATCTATTTTGTCAATTTTCCCAATTTGTTTTCAATGAATACTACTCCAACCCCAGTATTATAGAAATTCTCAAGCTAACACTAGTGTCACACAACCATCTTAATTAAATGCATTTACCTAAGTTAATTTGACAGAATTTCTCAGTTAATTTTTTGGGAGCTTGAGGAAAAATAAATGCGCCAACTGACAATTCCAAAGAGAAAGTTGCTCGAACATCGATTATTATGCCAATAAGTTAAACGAAAACAAAGTAGATTAGGTTCAGCTTTTCCGTCTTACCCCTTCATCCTCAAATTTTTCACCATAGTAAAGGTTCATTTGGAGGATGAAAGCCGGAACAAAGAAAAAGTTTCAAATCACCCAATAGGACGATACCTCAAGGACGCCAGCGACAGTTCGGCAGTTTGGTTGCTTCTGCGATCCAAAGAACCCGGTTCCAATATACTCGACAGCAAGGAGGTATCTCTGCAACCTAGGGTTCTGACTCATTCCGTGAGCTCCCTGTTCCAGCAACTCGTGCTGCTGCGCTTCCTTATCCGAGCCTTCAGCGTCTTCTCTGCCTTCAGAAATTTTTGCAACCTTTGAGGGCTCCCCCGATTCCAAGGGTATGTTGAGAGGGCGCTTCGCCGTATCAGTCTCCCCAAGGTTCAGCGGCATTACTTGGATCGGCAACTGCCTGACTTCTGTCAAGGAGCTAAATTGCGAGGAAGCTGACAAATGAGGGATAAACAAAATTTGAGTAGTTTTAATTTTTGTTTAAGGGGACAGAGCTCTTGTATTGATAAAAAAGAAATTGCAAGTGTCCTACTGTACAAAAATGATTATAGATGAGAAGCTACTAAAAGTAATCAAGCTCATCTCCAAAATCAATTAAAAAGATTGCAATTAAGCTGAGACAAAAAAATAGAATAGCTAGGAAACAATTTCTAACACAATTAAAGAAAAACAAAACTAGTAACCCAAAAAAGAATCTCATCACAGAAAAATGTGAGGGACATAAAACCAAAAAAAGTCAAAAGCCAATATGCAAGGACTAAGAGGATGTAAATTTGATATCATTAGAACAAAGCAGTTGAAAAAGCAGTCACCCCTGGTAGCGAGGAGACCCTCCAGGGGTGAGAATTTGGAATTATGGGAAGTTCATCATCATCCATGGCAAAGTAAAAATCCCCCCAGATTATACGATAACATTATTTTCTTTACTTGATAACAAGCAACTCGTAAGAACCAACACTGTGAAAGTAGCAACTATGTCATCTTATCCAACCAATAACAATATCCAGTAATAATACTCCCAGCATAACCATATTTATTTCCAACCAAACAAACCATAAAGCAAAGCAGCATGTTGAAGTACTAACAAGATATCAATGAAATACAACTTTCTTTGATAATATCCACATGCTTCCATTTGGACAATTTCCAATAAAACGGCCACAATATTTGGGAGCAAAGGGTAGAGATGTTCCAAAAATTGGAATTAAAACATCTTTCATTTATTTCCCTCCAAATAAAATAAGTAGAGCATCACATAGTCAAAAAGTTATATTTTTTGGTCTTTCATAGTTATAGACATATCTTCCACAAAGTCTAATACCTAAATTAGGTTTGACCTCATCAAAAAATTTCCTAAACCAGGTAAAAAAAATTTATGAACAATGAAGGAATAGTCACATTCAAAAAGAAGGTGTGTTGCAATTTTCAGAATATGTAAAAAAAGAGGGCATTTTGGGTCAATAAAGGCATTCCTTTTTAGCAGTGCATCCATAGTTTTGAGGGCCCCTTGTATAGCAAGCCAGGAAAAAAACTCAAATATTTGAGTGCATGATGTTTATGCCATATAAGTTTAGACCAGTTTAAAGTGTGTTATTCCTTATAAAAATCAATAATGAAGATACTAAAGCATATTTTCTTTTATGATTTCATGAAATAGTAGCAGACTGTTCAGTGGTAATCATAATGGACTTCAAAACATAAACCAAAAAATCCCATCCAAAGCAACAGGTAAATTCCAGGCTCCCAACAATAAAATAAGAAACCTTTGTCTTATTTGGGAAGATAGAAGTAAGAGAGTTGCTTAAATGAGATGTCGTAATTGATTTACCATTAATCCAAGAATCTCAAAGGAGAGAAATCTTGCTGTTTTTTTAGAAATAGAAAAGTAAAGACAGTTAGAAATACTCTCAGCCACATTACTGATATTGGTCCAAAGCTTGGATGATTTTGAGGCATAAGGAGTTCAGGGGCAATAGTACTTGGTACTCCACCAAGTTTTCTTGAGAGGAGTGTACATGTGATAAAACCTGATGATTATAGAGCAGTACTAAGCATAATGAATAGCATTAAGGATGAGAAGCCCAAGAGCCCCAAAATTTTTTGGCTTGCAAGTTTGATGGAAGTATACAAGATTTTTTTATTTTTTTGCATTAATACCTCCAAAGAAGAGAAATCTGGAGCACATTGTACTCAAGTTTTTTAGCTATGTTTTTGGTATAATTGATCCACAAATCCAGTAGATAATAGTTTTCAAGATGGCGTATCTCAGAAATTGAAGATGGCCTGTAAAAGAAAGAAGCCTAGCCTTCCAACTAGTCAGGTGATTAGAGATAGCAAGCAAGAGGGGTTGGAAGTCAGTAGTGCAAGTTTTCTTGGAAGATATTGGAAGGCCAAGATATGTCATCTTAGTGCTATGCATTTAAATGGTGAGGGTAGAACAATTTTTTTGAGGGGAAGTAATGTAGTTAGATATGATAAGCTTGCTTTTATCATAATTAATAGATAAGCTAGAATAACTAGAAAAAGAGTTAAAAATCTTAAGTAGACCTCACAATTATGTTTGGATGCAATACCAAAAACTAGTAGATCTTCTGCATAAAGAAAATGGTTAAGAAGGAAACCTTCACAAGAAAGACCAATAAATCTATCTTGAAGGGAAGGATTGTCAATTAAGCAGGAGAATGCATCCATAACAATGTAGAACATGTAGGGGCAAAGTGGATAGCCCTATCCAAGGCATAATGTAGAGTTAAAAAAACCCCTCCAAAGCTCCATCAATGCAAATAAAAAATAAACATCTGAAAGACGAGCTTTGACCCATGAAACAAAGAGAGCAGATAACCCTTTTTGAGCCATTCTCGCTAAGAAAAAGCTCCTAGAGTATAATCAAAAGCTTTACGGATATCTAACTTAGCACATAGCAAATTTCTCTTAGCCGATTACCTGAATTCAAATAGTAATTTAGAAGCAAGAAGCACATTGTCAGTAGATATCTGATTGTTATTAAAACCAACTTGATTTCCCCCAATAATAAAAGTTATATTTCCTTTCATTCTCGTGGCCAAAAATTTAGAAATTATCTTATAAAAAACATTATAGAGAGATATTGGCCTGAAATTAGAGACATTACTTTCTTGAGAAGTCTTAGGATTGAGGGAGATAGCAGTAACTTTCTCTTTTCAAAGGAGATAACCTTTAGAGAAAAGAAACTTCACAGCTTTAAAGACTAGCAACCCAACGATCAACCACTTTAATTTTAAAAATATAAAGTTATAACCATCATAACCTAGTGTAGAATTTGAGTATTTGCTAAAAATAGCAAATTTAATTACAAAATGTCAAATAGGGTCTTGAGATTTATGTCAAATTTGTTTGGGGATAAAATAGGGTCTTGAGATTTATGGGGAATAACCAGGTTAGCAGAGGAGATGTCCTTTGTGGTTGAGTTGAGGTTGGGTAGAGTGACTGATGAGTTATCATTTGAGTGGGAAAGCGGTGTGGGAATGATGATTGTGGGAGGTTGGGGTTGAGGAAGAGGTTAGTATTGAAATGTAGTTTTTGAAAATTGGTTGGCGGCTATGAAGCTTGTTTTGGTGGTTTCATTTGGATTAGGTTGTTGCATTGCACAATAACAAATTTGATGAAAGTGTTCGCTCCAGAAAAATCATATTAAATTTAAAAAGATGCGAACCCCGCTCTCACAAACTTATGGGTTCTCTTTAATTTTTTCGGATGTAGATCGAGTTTAATATTTAACCAGATTTCCCCTGAGAGTAGTGTCAGGGTTTATTTAGATATGAGTTCTACTTCCTATGAGCGCAAGCCCTCATAGTTAATTACCCCACTTAACGCATTAGGAGAGCACTCTCGATTAAGGATGAAATATACTTAGCTTTGTACAAGAAGTGTGTGAATGTGCAACATAGATTTAAATTTAGTTATGGGGGGATGAAGGTACACCCGATCAAGATCCCATGGTTCCGTCATCCCGGGCATACCGTGGATTCAATCTATCAACACTAACAACGATTGGTTGTAGTGTCCAGGGAATCTGATTAGCAGTCAT